>NC_043709.1:2897411-2925968 GCF_006229205.1 Suricata suricatta
AGACACGTCCCCCAAGTCCTGCCCCCACGCAGACACGTCCCCCCCAGTCCTGCCCCCATGCAGACACGTCCCCCTAAGACTAAGGCCTCTCAACTGCTGCACCTGGACACAGACCAGCCTCCATAAAGGGGGCCACGCAGAGGGGACAGGAGAGAGGGGACGGTGGCCTCTGACCAGGGTCACAGAGCTACTCCCAAGTCAGCCCCAACAGCAGGGCCCGGCCCGGGCCAGGCAGCAAGAGAAGGGGACTGGGGAGGCAGGGGGCAGGAGCGCAGAGGCCCAGCTCCAGGGCAGGGAAGCCCAGCCGGGGCAGCCGCATGTCCCTGCCCCTCTCACGGCAGCCAGCCAGGTTTATGGCAAAGGGGACCCATGCCAGGCAGGCCACCGCACAACTGGGACGTCCTGCAAGTCGCCCCAAACCCACCCACCCTGCTGGTCCCAGCTCCTGGCCTGGGTCCCAACCGCCCCCGCACACCCTCCAATCCGGCTCTAAACAGCACTGAGCCTCCTCGGAAACAGTACGTCAGACGCTGCGGCTGGCCTGCCTGAAGGTCAGCGGGGGCTGTGATAAAACGCGATCACTCAGCATGTCCCCCCGAAACGATGCCCCCCACTCCGCCTCACCAGCTGTGTCTCACGGCTCCTCCCTCAGCTTTGCTCCTCGGGGTGAAGCCACAGGGGTCGCCTTTAACAGACTGGCCCAGGGGCGCCTGGGAGGCTCAGTCGGTTAACCCTCCAACTTCGGCTCAGGTCATGATCTCACGGTTCGTGGGTTCGAGCCCCGCGTCGGGCTCTGTGCTGACAGCTCAGAGCCTGGAGCCTGCTTCGGGTTCTGTGTCTCCTTCTCTCTCTGACCCTCCCCTGCTCACGCCAAAAATAAATAAAAACATAAAAAAGAAAAAGAGAGATTGACCCACAGTCCAACCCTGCCCCAGGACCTTTGCACATGCCGGTGCCCCCTCCCTGCTTCTCAGTCACCATTCCCCCCACCCCGCCCCAGGAGCAACCTCCCTGACCACTCCTCACACTGAATGTGGCATTTTATCACTCCCTCACGGTCCTTGCTCTAACAAGAACGTGGGCAACACGGGGTCTCTTCAGGGTGCTGGGAGAGGCCGGAGCCCCCATCTGCCTTACTGTCTGACAGCCCAGGACGCAGCCTGGCCCAAGGAGAAGCCAGGACGGACACGGGGACCGGACAGCAGGTGAGCGAGGACAGCCCAGCGAGCAAGCACAGCCCGGCCAGCGGCGAGGGCAGAGGCGTTAGGACGCACACACAGGGACCCAGCGAGGACACCAGGCTGGGGGAGGGGCCCGGCCCCAGCACCTGCGCCCTGCACAGCCACATGCCAACCCCCGCGTGTCAGGCCTCGGCCTCCCCAGCCCTGTGCCGGGGCGCCCGGGACCCTGGCCCTGAGGACTCAGGAGGCCCAGAGACCCCGCCTGCGGTGTCCTGCGCACACACGGCACCGGCTGGGAGGCAGCAGAGGGCACGCGGGAGATGGGTGTCCGCAGCCTGACTTGTCACCAGCCCAAGTGCCCCGAGAGGCCACCTGCTTGCACACGACTTCCTCAGCAAATGCTCACTGTGCAAGTATTATGCACCAGGCTCTGTCAACGGGACACGCCAGGATGAAGCAACCACGCCCTGGCGGGAACAGGCTTCGGGTGGGCTGTGTGCACACACCGGCCCCAGGGGCTAGCCTGGACAGCTCCCCGCTGGGCCCCTTGGTGGGGGGGCTCCTGCCCCGACACAGAGGGGGCCCCGGGACCCTCTCCCAAGGCGCATACACACTGGCAGCGGGAGTGCTCGGCCCTCCCTTGTGCTGACACGGTGCTGCTCAGCCTCCTCCCATGGCACTCACTCCTGAACAACGTGGTCCTCCTGCGGTGGGCCTGGACTAAGCAGGTGCTAAGACTCACTGGATCAGCCAATGGATAAACCTCAGAACGAGCCTCCAGGGGGGTCCCATCAACCACGAACTCATGGGAAGATAGCCCTGTACAGGGGTGAGGGCACCTCTCCCAGGGGGAGTGACCACTGGCTCAGTCAGGCACCCTGGGGGCCAGCTCTGCGAGCCACCTCACACAGGGCCCAGGCTGGGGTTTCTGGGGCTTTCCCCTCTGCTCCTCCGAATGCCCATGCCCATACGCGCCCCCCTCCCATGTCGCTGTGGATCTCAGCTCCGTCTGAAGGTCAAGGCGGCCCCCACACGCCTCCTCCGCCAGACCGTCAGCCCCTCTGGCACTGTTGGCAGGAAACTGCACTTCCTTAACGTGCCCCCCCAACACCCTTCCCCGTGTCGCGTGGAAGCGCAGCAGCAGGCCAGGCCTGCGTGCACACGTGTGGACCCAGACCCCGCCCCAGGACCCGTGGGGCGCTGAGCAAAGAGGCCCTCACCAGCGCAGGCCATGGCAGAGACACGGGGCGCCCAGGAGCCGGGTCCCCGTGAGCTCCCCCCCGTGGAGCCTCCTCGGCCCAGCCCAGCCCAGGATGGAGGCTTAGGGCCTCCGCCCCAGAAGCTGCCCCTGGGTCTCCTGGCCTCCCCGGGTTGGGCGGGGCCCCTGCAGAGATGGCCGGGCCGGGGGGTGGGGGCTCAGCCCGCACCCCAGCACCGCGAAGCCCACCCCCGCCAGCCGGTGTGGGGCGGCGGCCCACAGATTCAGACCCTCGGACGAACCCCCAGACACGGCCTGGCAAAGCGGCTCGTCCCCTTCCTGCCCCCAAACCTTCTAGGACCCAGGGGTGAGAATTCTGTCCCTGAATTCATGGACTCCCTCCCTGTGGCCCTGATCAACGGAGCTGCCAGGTGTGTGGCACCGAGAGACACCAGGGACAGCTCCTGGGCACCTGGCCTGGTGCTGCACACCCATGAGGGCCATTGGGCAGCAGACTCCCCCCCAGGGAGGCCTGGGGGTGTGGTGAGCCCAGAGGGGCCCTCGGACTTTCTAAGCCTTGGTTTTCTCATCCCAAATGCCCCCTTCTTGCAGCGCTGGGGTCCACGTGGCCAGGTCCTGCTCTGGCGGGGGTGTTCAGGGCCCCCCATTTCCTTACAGACACTGCAGACCGCTGCCTGCAAGGGGACAAGGCAAAATGAGATACAGACATGGAGCCCGGAAATGGTACCGCGTGGGAAACACTCTGTGCGGCATCCGCCCACGGGGTCCAGCCGGCGAGCCTCTGCCATCTGAGAGGCGGGCAGGGGCGGCGGGCAGGCTGGTGACTCCGGGCACCTCCGCCGCCAGCCCACGGCCACCCTGACTTGGGGGGAGAGAGCGAGGCACCTTGGGTCGGGGCCCCCACACGCGCAGACGGCGCGGGCCATGGCCCAGCCCAGCGCCCCAGCCTCCAGGGAGTCACTGGGAGGAAGGAGCCAGCTTCCAGGCTATTTTTAAACGTGTAAAAGTAGAACTGAAGCAGGAGCCCTCCTGGCACAGGACTCGGCAGGCCCAGCCGCAGCCGAAAATAAAAATCAAGTGATAATCCTTAAATAAAACTCCTTCCCACCGGCCGGGCCTACAGACTCCGAGCCTGCTCGGGCAGCTGTGCCCCACACGTGGGGGCCCAGGCTCCGCCCCCTTCCCCGCCCACCAACCCAACTCACCCTCCGGCCCACACCTCAGACCTTTCTAGAAGGCAGAACCACGTGCTCCCCACAGCCTCTAAGCCGAGGGCGCGCCTCTACTTTCAACGACCAGCAAAACAGCGCCCCCGACACCCCTCCTCCCTCAGCCTCTCCCGGAGAAAAACCGTTCAGGAGCAGCAAGGCCTTGCTTTTAGGTAAACTTCCTCACTTTTAGGTGGTCAGCAAAGTGACGCTGACGTCACTTACTGTTGGGGCACTGACCACGAACGCGGCTTCAACAGCCGTGCTGCCTGGTCCTCAAGACGCGGCACGGCCTCGGACGTCCTGCCCCGCCGAGCGGGGCTGCTCAGGCCCCGCCTGCCACGGGGCGTCGGGCGTCTCTGGAAGCCACCTGGGGGCTGGGGACAGGCAGCGTGCTCCTGGTTTTTTCCACGCAGAACAGTAGGAAATAGGATCCCGGCCAGGATTTTGACCCAGAGCAGCTGTCTTTCAGCAGAGATGAGGGCTTCCTCTGGCCGCCCAAAGGCTGGACTCTGGGCCCTGGGCCCAGAAACGGAAAACGTGTGCATGCCCATTCCCGCCCCCCAGCCTGGTCCCTCTCTCTTCCGCACCCGGCTCTTGGTGCCCAGCAGCTGAGCCCCCCATGTCCAGTCCTTCCGCACGGCCATGAGCTATTTGCTGAGCACGGGCACCCTGCACGGCACTGGGGTGGGGGCCGCCAGGGACTCTGCCCTCCAACAAGGGGAGATCAGGCCCTGAGTCTCTGAGAGGGTGAGCTCACCAGGAAGCAAATGTGACACAGATAAAACACACGCTTACGGACCCAGTCCCGGAGAGGATGAGAGCAGGGGAGGGAGTATCTGGGGGACCAGAGCCGGGGGAGATGGCCAGTGGGGCCTGAAGGACATGCAGAAGCGTGTCCTGTGGAAGGAACTGTCGTCCGCTCATCCATCACCCGCCTCCCCACCGACCCACCCATCTATCCACTCACCCACTCACTCCCTCTCTATCCGGCTCCCCATCCACCCACTCACTGGCCCATCCATCACCGACCCGTTGCCTCATCCGGCCACCCACCCCACCGCCCACTCACCGACCCACTGACTCATCCATCCATAGAGCCGTCCACTCAAGAATGCGCTGAGCACCCCACGGCCGCCGGACGGCAGGCTCAGCTGTGGGGATCCACAGGTAAGGTGTGCCGCCATCACTCTGTCACACGACAGCCAAGAGAGGAGACGCAGTGTGGCGTTCCCACAGGGAGCCGGGAAGCTGGGGGCACTGCCGCAGGTCACAGGACAGTGTGGCTCCATCCCGGGGCCTTTGAGCAGGAGGGGACCGGCCCAGGAGGCGGCGGAGGGTGGCGAAGACGTGCCGCCCACCTCCACGCGGGAGCTCGTTCGCCCCCGTGAGTGCGGGTCGTGTCCTCCAGCGCTCTCGCCGCCCCGGGAGCCGGGGGACGCGCAGCGCCAGCGAGGGGGCTCCCGGGGCTCGGCGCGGCTCTGGACTGGACGCTCTGCACGCAGCTCGCTTCCGTCGCCTTCCAAAGTGCCCACGGGACGGCCCCGCCAGACCCTGGACACGGAGCCGTCAAAACGACACGCGGCAGGCGTGTGCGAACTTCCTCCCCGCCGTCAGCCCCGCCCCGAGGGTCCCGGGGAGCCGGCCTTGGCCGGCAGGCTCCGGGGGCCACTCCTGCGAGGTGCTGGGCTGGGCGCTGAGGCAGCGCTGCCTGCGGTGGGGGCTGGGGTCGGCGGGCTCTGTGCGCACGAGGAGTCAGGGCCGCACATCCGCAGCGGATAACCGAACAACAGATCCTCACCGGGCAATGGAAGGACCTAGCTCTGTCTTCACCTTTGCTCAGCATCACCCACTTAACAGCAGGGAGTCAAACAAACAAACAAACAAAACGCCAGACTCCCAGATGGATGATCCTCGGGCCCAGATCCGCATTGTGACCAACCCCACACCTGGCCCAGTAGCCAGCAGGCCTGGAATGGTGGCCTCACCTTGTCTGGACACTCCTTCCCCGCCCCCCCAATCATAAGCAGGCAGCGGGCAGCTCCCAATGCCCCTCTGTTTGCAGATAGCTTTGCAGGTGAGAAAGCACTTTCTTACCCTGAATCATCCAGACCAGCCCTGAGAAACGTCCCTTCCCTCCAGGCCCTTCTCTGGAGACCAGGCATCAGAGAGACGCGGAGTGGGCCCGCTCACCTCCTTGACCAGCTCCTCAGAGAGACCCGCGCACTCGGGCGGCAGGGAGCCACGCTGACCCGCCATGGATCAGAGCAGGAAAGGGCGCTCACGGGCCCACTGGGGCTCAGAAGCAAAGCGCACGGTCTCCCCAGCCTCTCCCTACAAGGGCTACCACTGCCGTCTGCCCACCTGCGTCCGCTGGGGGCCCATGTGCCTCTGGCATTGGGTGGGTGTCGGTGGCCCAGTGAGGATGGCCCCTGCCCCAGGGGCTCAAGACCCAGGGGCGTGGCCCCAGGGAGGAGTCCCCAGGCCTTCACATCAACACAGAACCCCCCAGGGGTCAGGGAGCCTCAGGCTTATTCGCCTGACCCCCAGGATGCCCCGAGACCCTTGGGGCCCCATAAGCATTTCCTCCAAGATCCAAGTTCCACCCCAAGTCCCTCTGGGAGAGTCTGCTTTCACAGGGCCTGCAGCCAGCAGGAGATGGAGAGACGCACAGAACCTGGGGACCGCTGTGTGCCGGTGCCCGAAAAGCTGAACAGCCCAAATGTGTTTCGGGCTAAATGAAAATGCATGATGCTTTTAACTTATTTATGCGCTTCTTTAACCAATTTAGGCTCCTGCCTCCAGTCACGAGCCAGGACGCATTTCCAACTCCCCGTCTCCACCCCACATCATTTTCTCTCAGGAACATTTGTACTGCTCAATATTTCATGGCGAAGGAAGCCGCCGCGCACTCGGGCTATTTCCTCCTCCCCGCGAAGAACAACTACAGATGACTGAATGGGATTTCACCACTGGCCACTTAGGCGTGTTGCAGATGGGGGGCCAAGGCCGTGAGCGGGTGAGCGCCCGCAGCTCAGACTCGAGCCCAGAGGCTGGGTCCCCACTGAAGACCCCAGCCCCCCGCCCTGCCCGCGTTGGCACTCCTCCTCGGGGCCGGCGCCCGGCCAGCAGCAGCCCAGAGCACCGGGGCTCTTAGGGGCTCTGCTCCCCCAGCTGCGGAGAGGGGCGCTGCAGCGGAGGAACGGCAGACCGGCTCTCCCGTGCCTGTGACCTGACCAAGCTTTCCTGCAAGTCATTCCGCTACCCACCCGGCCCGGGCCGTTGTGCCCGATGCTCCGGGCATGAGAACGGGGGCCGCCTGCCGAGGACCACCTGCGACCACGTGACTGGCCGGAGGAAAGAAACTCCCCTCCGGGGCGCGGGCAGCTCAGCCGTGCCTCAGCCACGCAGCCGGAGTGCACGGGACGGGGGCCGGGTCTACGCTCCGCTCCGGGGGACCTCCAGGAGGTAGCAGAAGTGTGGAGAAAGTGAGAGCCGGACGACACGCATCCAAGGAGGGAGTTAGGAACAAGCGTGCGCATTTGCTTCTGCAAAAGAGCAGGAGCATAGGCTGTGAAATTCATGAAATCAAAAGGCGACTGGCCATCTATAGCGGAAGAGACGGGCTGAGGGTGCACGGGAGAAGCCGACCTCTGAACGCACCCGACTCTGCAAGCAGCAAGCCACGTCAGAGGGCGGCAGGAACAGGCTTCGTTTTACCGAGAACTCTTCACCACACGTGCAACGGGCGAACGGGTGTCGCATCACACCTGTGACACTCTTCACGAGGGCACACGAGACGCACCCACATCGAGGGACCTGCATTCTTCGAGAACGTCAGCGTCAGGAAACACAAAGACAGGCCGTCACCGCCCCCGCAGACGGCCTGCAGAGACAGGACACCTGAATGTAACGTGGGACCTGGGACCTTCTTCCGGAATAAATTACAGGACACCACACGGTGACAAGCAGTAAGGCTGCAATACGGCCTTGGGCCGGACGGTCGTGGGGCAAGGACGTTAACTGGACGGTAAGTTCCGGAGGGTGGTCACTGTACTGGCAGAGGAGAGAGTGCTGGCTTTCAGGAAACACACACAGGAGACTCCAGGGACATCACGCCAGCAGGGACCCAGGCAGGTGGCTGGCAGGAAGGACGGCCAGGACACAGGTGGATGGACGGACGGACGGACGGAGGGGTGGGAGAGAACGGGACCGACAGGCAGACAGACATGGTGAAACGTTGTCCTTGGGGGTGATCTGGCTGAAAACCTCAGGGACTCTCTGTTATTCTCGTGACCTTCCTGCGCCCTGGGCCAAAACAGAAAGTGAGCAGAGAGCAAGAGTCCTCTCTCAAAGTCTAAGTCACTCGTGACAACCGGGATTTTCAGCCGGGGAGAGCCGGAGAGGAGAGTCTGACGGCGGGTGAAGGCCTCGCGGCTCGAGCACAGGGTCTCCGCGAGCCCCCAGCAGCCAGGCGGGCGCAGTGAGGCGCCGCCGACGGATGGACAGACAGACACGACGTGGTCCAGCCGTTCAGCCGAACAACGTTCAGCCTTGGAAAGGAAGAGAAGGCTGACGTGTGCTGCCCCACGTCCGTGGAAGAAGCCCGACTCCAAACCCACTGTAGGTTCCGTTACACGAGGTCCCTGGAGGAGTCAAACTCCTAGAGACCCACGGGACAGCTCGGCTGCCGGGCTGGGGGAGGGGCTCCCCGGGGGAGGGGCTCCCCGGGGGAGGGGCTCCCCGGGGGAGGGGCACAGCATTCAGGGTTTCACAGGCACAGGGTTTGTTTCACAAGATGACCACGTGGCGACGGCTGTATGACGCCGTGAACGTGTCACCACCACGACCGGTGTACGGCAAAGGCAAATCTTGTGTTATGTATGTTTTAACACAACATTTTTTACAGAAGAAAATGAAAACCCCAGGTCCTGGATGTGTATTTGAATTATCTTCATGAACTCAGACACCCTGAGTTGCCCGCTGTCAACGTTTAGAAATGGTGACAGTGAGTACCCAGAATCCTTAGTCAGCTTCTGAACACCACTTCCGACCAAAAGGAACCAGGAGACATGGCTACGCCCAGGACGGGGGCAGGACACGCTGAGCCTGGAGGGTCACCGTCACGCCAGAAAGCTCCCGGAGGGCTGACTGACGTGGGAAGGACTCGGGCAAACCAAAGCGGCCCCTCCGGGGAGGGAGTCTAGCCGGGCACCAACCTGGTGGCAGCGAATCAGACACAACTGTCTGAGGCACCATCGCAGGAGGACAGCAAAGAGCCCACCAGAGCCCAGCACCCTCCGGGGTGGCCTGGGGGAGATGCTCTAAGTGGGGAGTCAGCTCATTAATTATCTTGAAAACCAGACAAGAACGGAGAAGAGTTCAAGCACAATTCCTGCCTCTGCTGACATGAACCAGCCCCGGGAGCAATCAGATAGCTCGGTTTTCAGAAATACACCAGGGAGTAAACAGAGGAACACGGAGGGGCCGGAATGATCCTCCCGTAACGTCCAGAGGGACGGCGGACAGAAGCCACGACGCCCGAGGACGGACACCACCCCAGGGAAGCCGCCACCGAGGGGCCCCTCCCAGGGAGCACCTGGTGTTGAATCCATGGGGACGCCCCGAGCAAGGCCGCTTTCCTCCACGAAGACCAAGAGACTCAGAGAACCGGCAACTCAAGAGCCCGGGGAGACGCGCGGCCGCTCCACGCAGGGCCGGGGCGCTGCTCACGCCCTGAGCTCAGGGTGGAGGCCTGACGGTACGGAAGGATGACCTGATGTCTTCAGCTGAGCCCATGGGACCCGTGGCTTTCATTTTAAGACACAACAGGCCGTCTACGGAAAACACAGGTGAAGGATGGGAGGCTGGCGGACGCCCGCCGGCCACGGCCACCTCACGCTGAAGCCGACGGCGAGCTCGGGAGATGCTCCACTTCTGCGTCTGTCTGAAACGTTCCTCAGTTTAAAAAGAATGTCCGCGGGGGCGCCTGGGGGGCTCCGTCGGCTGAGCCTCCGACTTCGGCTCAGGTCAGATCTCACGTCCGTGGGTTCGAGCCCCGCGTCGGGCTCTGTGCTGACAGCTAGCTCAGAGCCTGGAGCTGCTTCCGGTTCTGTGTCTCCCTCTCTCTGCCCCTCCCCCTCTCATGCGGTCTCTCCTGTATCAAAAATAAATAAAACATTAAAAAAAAAAAAGGAATATGCCCGCAACGGCCCCCTGCAGGCTGTCGGCTCTGAGCTGGACACGTTCACAATGGGAGCACCCAAGAACACACCAGAAGCTCCTTTGGCAGAACACGGAGGACGGACCGTGAGGATGGACACGACGCCGGACCCGAGGGCTCCCCACCACGACACGGGCACTGCTGTCACGTGCGGGTGAGTGCCCCACGAGGCTGCGGAGCAGGGGTGCCCATGGCCAGAGCTCAGACGACACTGCGTGTGTGGACTATGAGGGAGGCGGCTCGGGCAGGGACCCCGAGGTGTCTGTGGGTCAGCGGGGGCACAGAGGGCCGCGTCCGGAGCGCAGGAAGGAAACAGGAAGGGCGGGGCCTGCCCGCGGCCCCTTCCTCCTGGACCCGGGGGCTCTGGGCACGAGACTGCTCCTCTCTCCCTGTATCGTCCCAGCAGCTCTGCTCTGCCTTGGCATCAGCCCTGAGGCTCCACGTCGGGCAGCAGAGCCACACGCACAGGTGGCGGGGCAGGTCTGCCTGCTTTCACCCCCCGACAGCCAGAGGGCTTCCCCTGGGTGAGGCCACCCGGCCCGGCCCTGCGGTTCCCGTCAGCGGGGCAGGAAGACGGAGGTGAAAGATCAAAGGCAGGACAGCGAATGAGATCACGTGTGTGAGGACCCAGCAGACGCCTCCACGGCAGGTTCCACTGTCACCACGCCAGGAGGCCGCAGCCCGCACAGCGGGGAGGTGGCTAGGCTGTGCCAGCGGCCCAGATACCAACGCGTGCGGCCACGGACGACAAAACCCTCCCTCCCTCGATGTGACGCCGAGCGGAACAGAGTATAAAATCTGTTTCTTCACCAAGCTCTGCCCCGTTCTGAGCCGGGTGCTGGAAACAGAGGCCCAGGTTCACTGACAGCATCGAACCCGCCAGGGGGCCTTTCACCCCTTGCCTGGGGCGCCGCCCCGCACCCCAGAACAGAGACAGCGCAGGTGCGCCGACAAGGGCACGGGGCTTCAGGAGGCCTGTCTGCATGGGGCCACGCGGGTCCCCACCACGACTGAGCCCGGTGACAGCGGTCACAGGGCCTCCCCAGCCCCAGCGGCCCATGTGCCCTCCCCCACCCTGTGCACCGGTACTCACGGAGGAAGTGCTTTTCCAATAAGGCGATTTCCAAGTGACCTTTGATCTCATTTAATCGATCAAACTCTGTCCGATTAAAGTCCTGGACTCCAGTGGCCATGATGAGGGTCCCCGGACCGGCCTGCGAGAGAAACACGGAGAGCTCAGAGGGGCCGCCTCGAGGCGCCCTGTGGGCGGGCCAGCTGGTTCTCTAAGGGGTGCCCAAGGACCCCGCATCTGCGAGGGCTGGGCCCACCGAACCCCCGGGGGACAAAGGAAGGCCCGGCTCTGCCCTGAAGCCCGTAACCGTTCACCTCGGCCTCAGCTGCCGGTGGAAGGGATATGCCGGGCAGTGTGGATGCCCGAGGAGCCCGGGTGTGGTCAGCTTTCAGAAGGGACAAAAAAATTTAAAAAATAGAAAGCCAAACACTAAGCCTCCTGATATCACAGCACTCGGGCGGCAGAGGGAAGGAAACCACGGGACTCATGCTGGGCGGCGTGGGCCCCCGGGGAGGCGGGCGAGCCCGGCCACGGGGCCTGTCCCTCCCTCGCCCCAGAGCTGGAGTGACAGGACCCGGGCAGGTGGGGTGGGCACGTCCACACGCCAGGCTGCGTGAATCTGGGAGAATGGCGGCTCCCCGGGGAGAGGGAGCTCCAGCGCCGGGCCTGTCCCGTTCCGCAGAGGGCCAACTAAAACCACCGCCTGGCGTCCCCGGGGTGCGGGCCAGGCTCCGGTTACCCGCTGCCACTCAGGGCTTGGCACAGCCGGCCTCTTGGCTCCTGCTGGCAGAAGGGGATAGGGGCGGGCTGGGGCAGCCAGGCCCCGGCCACCCGGCGAGCTCGGCTCACAGGCTGGACCCTTCCGTGGTCACTCCCACAGCTGCACCGATGCTGGCCTGGTGAGAGGCAGAGGCTGTGTGACAGGGAGGATGTGACTCCCAGTCCCGGGCTCCATGACCCCCTCCAGGCTGGGGACGGTGGGAGAGGACCCACAGCCTGGACCTGGTGACCCCTCCATATACACAAGTTCAAGGCCATACCCCAGGAAGGAGGAGCTGACAGCGGGAAGCCAACGATCGGCTCCTGGGAAGACCCTCTGGCCTGTGGCCGCCCCGACACTTGACCTGTTGGGACCTCCTTGCTGCTGGCGCGTGAGTCCCATGCCATCTGCAGCCCCCTGGGGCGGGGCAGCAGTGGGCACGGGGGTCGGAGGTAATGCCGGCTGCCCTACCACGGGGAAGATGGCACATGCCTGACCCACTCACCCCTGCAAACGAGCTGGTCCCTCCCCTGCCCACCCCCCACCTTGATGGCCAAGGCGACAGCCACACAGCGGAGGCAGAGGCTGCGGGCGGAGGCGGCTCCGCACTGAGGAAGATTTGACTCCATTATATCCGCCAAGTCCTCCCCCAAAGCACGCAGGATGCCCCCTGGCTTGTGGGGCCCCGAAATGCACTAATCCAAGACCTCGGAGGGCTGTGACTCAGGTCAGTCTCGAGGATGCTGGCATCAAGTCCATCTGGAACTTGTCCTTGAGCTTCAAGAATCCAGGGTCCCCCCCTTGGGTCCAAGTGAGGCAGGGCCCTTCAGGGTGTGCAGTGGACTCCGAGCTGGAGCCCAGTGGATGGCAGGAACGGGGAGGAGCAGCTCTGGGGAGCTGACCAGCTGGCCGGGAGCCCGGATGGGGATGGTGGCCCCAGGGCTGAGCCCCTCTGCAGGCCCCTTGGGTCCCTTCAGTTGACCCCTTCTCTGACCCCCTCCACTGCCCACGTCCTTCCCCTCGGTCACTATGCCCACTTGTCTCCTCGGCGCAGGACACGGAGCGAGGCCAGCCAGCCACAAACAGGCAGGTACCACGGAGGAGGTGAGGTCCCCGGAGGAGTTGGTCCACAGAGATGGAGCGGGTGGTGGGCGCCAGGGCTGGGGCACGGGCGGGGACAGGGCTCAGTGGGGGGATGACCGAGTTCTGGAGGCGAGCGGGGTCACGCTGCACACTGTGGCCAACGCGCCTGATGCCGGCCAACGACACACCCAGCAGTGGCTAAAACGGTGAGTTTTAGGTTTAGTATGTTTTACCGCCATGAGAAGTCTTAAGTGACAAGAACAAAGTCTAAGCACAGAGGTGACCAGCCTCCCTGACAGCAAGAGCCACGCTCCTCACCCGCCAGCCGGCAGAGCGGGAAGCCCTGAGGATGCTCAGCGCCGGCGGCAGGCATGGGACGCGGGCCCTCTAGCGGGGGGGGCTGTGGGAACAAACCATACCCCGCAGGAGGGCGACCTGGACTCAGCACGCCCACCCGGGGGCCACGGGCCACGTGGGAGATGGTCCTTCAGTGGGGCGAGGTTAATGCATCAACGGCACCTCCCTCATGGGAGCCCGGGCCTGCGCCCCTGCCACGGACACGGTCCTGCTCGGCTGTCTGTTCTCCCAGCCCCTGGGCCCACCACCTCTGAGGCCTCCCCGCAGCGGAGAGCCCACCTCACAGGGGGCACGGGCTCGGCCCTGAGACCCTCGGCACCATCGGCCGCCAGCCCCATGCAGGGGGCCGAGCCCCAGGCTGAGTCCAGGTCTCCACGAAGGCAGCACTCAGGGCACAGCAGATGCTGCTAAGTGCCCTCAGGATGGACGGACAGACGGAGCACAGAGCCAGCAGAGTCCTCCGTGGGATCCTTGTCACACCCCAGGGGGAGCTCAGACTCGCGCATGGGGACGCGAGCTCTCCAGGGGCCCATGCACCCCTGACTCAAAGTCCACCATCGGGAGCCACGGGCCAGAACGGGGACACACCGCCTTCCTCGCGAGACAGGCCCGTGGCAGTCAGTGGCACCTGCGACCCTGCGGCCAGAGGACCCGCAGGGGGCCAGCAGCCCGCACCCGGCAGCCCCCCTCCGGCTCTGCAGCGCCCGGCCCACCTGATTAGGCAGCCCGGCTCCTAGTGAATTATTCAGTCCTGCCGGGAGCGGCTCATAGTCCCCGTTCTGTCCAAGCCATTAATAATAGAAGGAACGAGGGAAAGCGAGCACTCACAGGCCACACTTGGAGAGAAAACGGGCTCAGGTGCTCAGAGGAGACACCAGCAGACCACCGACACGGTCACCCGCACGGGGCAAGGTGGCCGTGGGCGTCCTCCTCGGCGACGGGAGGCCTCAGGCAGCTGACGGAACACAAGCTTCCCGAAGGCAGGGCCCACTCAAGCCTGGGTCCCACAGCAGCCACGCTGTCTAGCCGAGGTGCCCAACAGGTGCCTGCTGCCCCATTAAAGGGCACCCCGTGGGCCGGCCCACAGCGGGACGATGGGCACCAGCCCAGTTTGGCCAGCTGCCAAGGGCGGGGACGTCAGGCCTGGGTCTCTGCCTCACTCCCACACGAGAAGATTGCCAACCGCCCAGAAAACCAGTGAGGAAGGGAAAGAAATCCTCTGACTGGACAGACCGTGGGGAAGCCAGGTCTCTGATCCTCGATCGGGAGGCGGCAGGGAGGGGGGACGAGCCCCGGCCACTGAGGGCTGGTCGGGGGGGCAAGACGAGGGCAGACGGGAGGCCAGCCCGGGCAGGACGCGGCTGCCGAGTCCACGCTCCGCTCGGCCACCCGAGGACGGGGGATGGGCCCCAGCCGCACACCGCGGGACGCAGGACGCGGGGCGCGCTGCTGCCGGGGCCCCCGCAGCGCACTCACAGGGTCCCTCAGCTCCTCGCTGTCCCGGGGCGAGGTCCGAGGCATCCTCAGGGGCGCTTCATCTCCGCATTCGGTGTCCGAGGCATTCGGAGACTCTGCTAGATCGAGGAAGTCATCTCTCTTGTGACCTCTGAACCTGATTTTGTCCAGCCTCCTTAGCATGTTCAGCACTGAGCCTCTCTGCTTTACCTTAACATGACGGTCGGGGTCCCTGCAAGAGAAGGGGGGAGGCTCGGTCACTCGCCTGCCGGCCACCTGCCCGCGTGGCACACCCACCAGCCTCAACACACGGCTCTCCTGCACACTCTGGTCCCGTGGCCAGGCCCTGCCCTCAGGCACTGGTCAGTCTGACTCTTCAAGGAACACCCGGACCCACTGGCTCCCGCCTCACACCCACCAGCCCGGGACCCTCCATCACCCCCTCTCAGCTGGCCAGGCTCCCGCCACTGCCCCCAACCAAAGTTGCTCCCCCATGTGCCCCACAAGACAGAAGGAGGCCAAGTCCCTCAGCAGGACCTTCCTGGCCGTAAAGATGGTCAGCCTGGGGCACAGGGAGGCCGGAGACCCCGGGGAAGGCGCGGACAAGAATGTTTAAAAGAAAAGCGGAGGAGGGCTGGCCACTCATGAGAAGCCGTCCTGACCACCCGGCCATCAAGGACCCGCTCACAGCTGTGGCTTCATGCGCTGCCCAGACAGAAGCAAACCCGAAGACCACAGGGATGCTCGGCATTAGGGGTCTCAGCGGCTCCCTTCAGAGCCCAGGAGAGCCTCGGCTTCATGTCCCCTGACTAGGCTGGTCCCCACGCCCAGGGACAGCACCCCAGCTGCTCTGCCTGCCTAGAGCACCTTCCTGGGCCGAGGCAGCTGAGGTCCTGCTCAGAGCAGTCTTCCCACAGATGGGCTGGTTGGGACCTAGCACTGGCCCACCTGCTCCCCGCGCCCCAGACCGCAGGCTGCCTGCCGGGCCCCTCCATCTGGGATGGCGGCAGCAAAGACCCAGCGTGGGGGTCACGCCGAGGTGAGGACATGCGTGCTCACCCGGGGGCGGACGTGTCGTACCCCGAGGGCAGAGTGAACGGCTCATCTGCACATCCAGCTGACCTCGAGGCCGCCAACCCCACCCCAAGCCCCGAGAGGGTCCCTGAAGGGCCAGGACACATGGGTGCTGGGAGGCTGCTCTGCCGCTTACCACCCCCCTGGGCCCCGGCTCCCGCCTCCGAAACGAGAATAATACCAGTAAGACCCAGATGACGCACCCGGGAGCCTGCGGCCAGCGGCCCCAGTAAACAGGCCAGCGGGGAGGGGGCTGAGCAGGATGGACTCCGGCCCCTCGGCCCCAGCTGGCCCAGTTGGGAAATGTCACAGAGAACCGCAGATGCAGGGAAAGGCACTTCCTGTTTAGGACAGCGCAGACACAAGGTTCTCAGGGGGCCCTCGATCACAGCCCCCCACCCTCCAGGGGCCCTCCTCAGCTTGGCACGCTTTCCTGCCCTGAGCAGGGGATGCCGACAGTGGGGCCTGCGGGACTCCAGCCAGAACGGACCAGACCTTGCTCTGGTCCTCGAGAACAAGGCATGTGGGGGGAGGGGCGGCAGGGCTCCTTCCAGCTGGCCTGGGACTCTACGAGGTGGCCCCGTGTGGCCCTAGGGGCAAACACCACAGGGCATACAATGCCCAGTGCCCCCCGGGACTCAGGGGAGCCCAGAAAGGCTCGATGGGAGGCCACAGGGGAGCAGGGCTGCTTGAGTGGGGGGAGGGGCCAGGCCGGCCACCTGGACAACCAGCTGCCGTGAGCTCCAGACTGATGAAACGGGTTAAGTAAACACACACACACACACACACACACACACACACACACACACCCCACCCCCACCCCCAAAGAAAAGAGAACTTCCTGCTGACCAAGTCCCGAGAGCAGGGGTAACGGTCTGAGCAAGAGAAATGACAAAAATAATCACAGAACGAGAGTCTAACAGTCCACTAGACAAAAGTAAATTTCCCCTTGCTAAAACCAATACAGTGAGGGGGCGCCCGGGTGGCTCGGTTGAGCGTCCGACTTCGGCTCAGGTCATGATCTCACTGTTCGTGGGTTTGAGCCCCACGTCACGCTCTGTGCTGCCAGCTCAGAGCCTGGAGCTGCTTCCGATTCTGTATCTCCCTCTCTCTCTGCCCCTCCCCTGTTCACGTTTTCTCTCTCTCTCTCAAAAATAAAACCTTGAAAAAATTAAATAAAAATGCAGTGAAATAAGAGATACGTGTAGCAAATGTGGTGTGTTGAAGGATTACGGCCTTTGCCCCAAGTCCGCTTGAATACACGGGCAAACGTTCCAGGACCTGGCACACAGACGGGCCAATCCACGAGCAGAGGAGTTCACAGCAAAAGGAAATCTCCCACTACTCCAGCGAAAACCTCCGACTTCGCTGAGCGGGACACCAGAGCCAGAGCGCGCGGCAGCAGGCGGCAGGGGCCGTGCACACGGACGCCCCGGACCCGCGACTCCGTCTCGGGGGCGAAGCCGACACGCGGGGAGAGGCTCAGAGCGAGCTGTGACCCAGCAGTCCTGCCAGTCACCCCCCCAGACGGGGCAGGGCCGGCGTGCTGGACCTCACGTAGGACTCCCACAGGCCACTGTTAAGGCAAACAGGTGTCTAAAACGACCAAAGGGAACATGGGACCCTGCACTGGTTTACGGGCCCCTAGGTGGTTTGTAAAACCTCTCTCCAAATGTCCTAAGATGCTTCCCTATTGCTTTTACGTACATTTGTTTTGAGAGAGAGAGAGAGAGAGAGAGAGAGAGCGAGCGAGCACGAGTGAGCAAGTGAGCAAGCGGGGGAGGGGCAGAGACAGGGACAGGGGAGACGCCCAAGCAGGCACAGCACCCGCAGTGCATAAGTGACACGGGGCTCGAACTCATGAACGTGAGAATGTGACCTGAGCTGAACTCAGAGTCGGACGCTGAACAGACCAAGCCACCCAGGCGCCCCTGTTTTTCAAACTACAGAGATAGAAAACTGGGTACAGGAAACGCAGCAACGGAAAACCCGTGCCCTTTCCTCTTCAAGGGGGCCGGGTGGGCTCCTCTGCATGCGGCGCCCGGGGGGAGCGGGCTGCGGGGGCGCGGGGGCACCTGGCGGACTCTGCCCCCCTGCACGGCTCCGGCTGCTGGGTCCTCGCTGCCTGGGGCTCTCCGCGGCCCCTGACGCTGGGCCGCCTCCCTTCCTGCTTCAGCTCCAGTAAGCTAATGAGGGGGGACTCGCGGACCGGGGACAAAGCACCGAGTGTCCAGCCCGGCACCATCGGAACGCAACGCACGCCCCGGCCCCGGCCCCATGAGCCCGGGGCACGTCCCGCCTGCCGCCAGCTCGGCCCAGGGCCGCTCCTCACCCCAGCCTGAGGCAGGGGGTCTGCACCCCTCCTGTCCCTGTCACCCTGGT
This sequence comes from Suricata suricatta, assembly GCF_006229205.1. Classification (NCBI taxonomy): domain Eukaryota; kingdom Metazoa; phylum Chordata; class Mammalia; order Carnivora; family Herpestidae; genus Suricata; species Suricata suricatta. The sequence continues at coordinate 2,915,426 of NC_043709.1, forward strand.
CCCCCAGATTCCTGGGCCCCCCCAAAGATGAAGCGTCCAGGCTGCCGGCACATCAGGACCACACGCTGGGACCTCCTCGCCACCCCAGCGGGGGCCGGCCCAGCCAGCGGGGGGGGGGGGGGGGCCGCTGTGTCGCGTCCCTGCACGGCCCACCCCAGCGGGGGACGAATCACCTGCAAAGTCTCCGTCCCCACGTAAGGTCATGTTCACAAATTCCGGGTGGACACGCCGTTCAACCCGGCACACCCCCCGACGCTCAGACGTAGATGGAAAACCAGCATGGACCATTGTCACAGGCACAGAGAGGCCGCATCTCGGACACCAAGTGTGGCCCAGAGGGAAGCTCTGCACCCAGAGCCGGTGTCGCACGGGCGCGCTCGCGAGGCATCTTGCCTGCGCCTCCTGCCCCGGGTCCTGCTGCCATGTGTCCCCCAGCCCCCGGCCAGCCCGCCCTTCATCCCGCTACCCCCCACTCCCCAGCCCTACCTCCCCAGAACCGGCCTTCTGCAAGCACCCACAGCCCCCCCCCAGCGCTCAGGGGGGCACCCTCCCTGTACCTCCATGCGGAAGCAGGCGCACCGGGGAGGGAGCCCCGGCTGTAGCCACGGCAGCTCCCCGCTCAGAGCCAGGGCGTCCTGCACGGACCCCGGGACCCGAGCCTGCGCCCGGGGCACCTGGCGCTGCGGTGCAGGGTGGCGGGGCTCGCCCTGCTCAAGGCAGCACCCACCGGGCTCCACGCCCTCTGCGCACAGGACTGAGCCCGGCAGCGCCAGCCCCGGGACACAAAGCACGCTGCTCTGGAAACCCGAAGGCTTCTGGACACACAAAGGCGCCAGTGTCTGGGAAGCTGGACTTGGAAACCACAGCGGACTCGCATTCCCTTCCCAGCAGAGAGAGTTTTTCAAAGGTGGTTCCCGGTCCCCGGCGCTCGCCGAGTCCCCGCCAGCCCGTCTCGATGCACCGCGCACACCGCTCCCCGGCCTGGCGCCGCCTCCCGGCTTACCCGCCGGCTCTCCTGCTGGTCCAGGGACACACAGGGTCCACTTTCCCACAGGACACAGGCCCATCCTAAGCCTTATTCCTGAGGAGCCACAGATGCTGAGAACTGCCCCCGCCCCCCGCCCCGCAAGCCTGTCCCGGCGACCGCCTGGCCCTCTGCCACATCTCCATCCTCTGGGAAGACAGCCCCAGACCACACGGCTGCAGTGGCCTGGGATGGCCGCTGTGGGTCCCCGGGCTTTGCAGGGGGAACAGGAGGGCAGGGAGTACGTGTGGACTCAGATGGGCCCTGACACCCCAGAGCCTCCCCCCCAAACCCCAGCACCCCACACAACTCCTGTCCGGCCCCATGGGGCCTGTGCTGGGCACTCCTGGGAGGAGTCTGAGGCCTGAGACCCACAAGGCACACAGGACCTCTGACCCTGTCCCCAACCCCCTGTCAGGTTCAAGATGCTGGCTCAGACTTGGTGACCCACAGGCTTCCCCGAACTCAAGGCCTGTCAGGGAGCCACATCCCTCACCCCACGTTAACACCTCCGTCCTGCCAGGCTGGGCACAGTCCACAGGACCCCAACCACTCCTGGCAGCAATCCCCAGGTGCCCTGCTCCCAACGCAGCACCTGCTGTCCGCCACCCCCCCCCCTGCTCTGGCTGATGGGCCACAGGCGTGATGTTCCCCCGCCCCCTCCCCCGCAGCGCAGTTCTGCCCCGCTCAGCACAGCGCCCTCTACTGCACGGTGTCCACGTCCACCAGCCGCTCCAGCCACAACCTAGAAGGAGCCCTCAACCGTGGGATCACCCCACGGCCTCCCCCCTAAATAAACAAACTTTTTTTTTTTAAGTAGTGATGTAATTCAGAAAGGAGGGATTTCAAGTACTGAATACCTTTGTCTTATGTAACTGTGAGTTTAGAGCAGCGCCCCGGGGCCCCGCCGAGGCGACAAGCGTAGGGTGCCAGTGAGCTGGCAGGTCACTCCCGGGCCCCGCCCCGCTCCGTGTGCCGCAGGCCGTCCAGGCCGCACAGATCGGGGCTCAGTACACAAGGTGGAACTCAGCTCTGCCACTCACCCTTCTCCCCGGCAGGGCTCAGGGGCACAGGGGAGACACGGGAGCCGAGGTCAACACGCCAAACCTTTGAGCCCGAGAGGCTTAAAGAGACCAAAGACAGTCCTGGAAGGTGGGACCCAGCAAGCGCTCACAGGGCGGGGGGGGGAGCCCCAAAGGGCACCCGGCCTAAGCAGGCAGGGTGGGGGCAGCGGTAAGGAGCCAGCCCCCACCCACCACCCCCACCATCCCAGCCCCCCTCGGGTCACCAAAGACCAGGTGTCAAGACCTCCTGGGGCCCCTGGGGCCCTGCCAAGGACAGTCCTGCTGTCCAAGCCACCAGCAAGTAAGGACCTCACCCTGCCCGCCTCCGGGTCTGCACCACCTGCCCGCCCAGCCACACGCTCCCAGCCCCAGCGAGGTCGCCTCTGCTCGCATGGCCCACAGCACACTCGTGTGGGGGCACGGTCAGGGGGCACGCGCCTGTCCAGGCTGGTCCCAGCTGTCCTTCGTGCCACCACGTGTGGAGAACCCACTGGCGCGGGCGCTGTGCCGAGCTCGGCTCTGAGCTGCTTCTCCTCACCATCCAGGCTGGCAGGACACCGCCGGCTACGGCAGTGTGCCCGTGGGTGAGTGACGCCACCTCTCCTGGTGCCCGGCTCCGGGGTCTGAACAGGCGCGGTCTGGGGTCACACTCAGGCGTGCCTGGCAGGCAGCAACAGCCCGGGCAAAGTCCCAGATCCTACTTCCCAGGATCACGTAACAAACGTCCCCAGCCCTGCACCCCATCCGTCTCCACATGGCCACTGTCAATTCACCTTCGGGGCGCTGCAGTGGCACCCCTGCCCGGCGGATGAAGGGACCCGGGTAAGAGGCTCCAGGACACCCGAGACCCCTCCCCACGGGCAGCAGTTTCCACGCCCCCACAGGCGGGAAAGGAAGGGCAGGCAGTGGGAAGCCAGGACCACAGTGCCTCGGAGGGGGGCTTCAGACCCAGGCCCAGGAAGCAGGCAGCCAATCAGGTGCAGCAGCCCCCCACCCCCCAGCACTCCATCACCAAGGCTCAGGCCTGCACCTGCCCCGCACAAAGCGGACCCCCGCCCTCTGACCCCAGCTGGGGACCAGCCCCGCACGACAAGAGTGAGGTGTATAGAGGCAGGCCACTCAGGTCAAGCCCCGCCCTCCCTGGGCTTTGGAGCAGCAGGAAGAGGGAGCGGCAGTGGACAGGTGTGAGCCAGGCCATCCGGGGACCCAGGTGCACACAGCTCAGGACCTGGACAGCCCCCAGCAGGGGCTCCGAACACCTGCTGCGGAACGTTCGCAGGCGAGAATGAGCCCCCCGGCCTCCTGTGCGCCCCAAAGTCTGTGCAGGGCCCCAAATCTCAGGCAAGACTGACAAGCTCCTGTCCGCCAGGTGTCCCATGTCCTGGTCACAATGCTGAGGGGAAAGAACTACTGTCACACCAGATGACAGAAGGGGAAACTGAGGCTTGGGGAAACAGGATGAGAGGAGTGGCACATGAGAGGCAGAGACAACCCCCCCCCCACTGGACGCGAGAACCTGTGCTGTCCTAACCCCAGATGGGCCCAGCCAACGGCCCTCCCTGGCACATGCCTCTATTAATGCATCCCTTACTGTAGAACAGCTAACAGGCACCTCTGCCATGGAGACTGTGTGGGGAGCCTGGCTGAGCGGCCACACAGACGTTTGTTTAAACAAAACAAAGCTAGCAAGAAAACCTAAAGTTTAGGAGCAGGTAGGCACAAGCCTCGGTGCCGTGTAAGCAAACAGAAGACGCTGCTAGAAACACATGTAGATTTACTTCAGTTCTCCCCATTGTCCTTAGTAACCAGGACCTGGGAAGACCCGGCCAGCAAGCCTGCCGGGAGGAGCCACCTTCCAGAATCTGGGCACCAGCCGTGGCTTCCTGCGTGGCCCGGGCCAAGTTCCTGAAAGCAGAAAGGGGCGTGGCCGGTGGCTGTTTGCACACGGGCTGTTCTCCAAATGCGCTTCGCCATTAAAGTACGGCGCAGACAGGGTGCGGGGCGGGCAGACCTGTTCACCATGTCCGCCCGCAGCTGGCAGGGGCAGGCCGAGCTGCCGTGCCACGAGACAGGTGTGGCTGCGGCCCGTGGGCCACGCTCCGGTGTCTCCTCCGCTAGGGCGATAAGCGCCCGGCAGCACAGGAGCCCTGAGAAAGGGCCCCGTGCTTACTGGCCCAGGCTCCCGGGCCTGAACGCCACACGCTGGGGTGTGTCCTCGCCACCACCCGGCCTTAAGGAAAGAGGTGAGGGGCAAGGGGCCATACACGGTGACGCTGGGGCGGCCTGGGCGGTCAGTTGCCAGACAAGACCTAGAAGGATCTCGGTGAGGGAACCCGACCTGTCTCTGAGCACCCGGGCCGTATGCAGGGGGGCTTCTCCCCACCCCCCATATGCCTCCTGCGGCCGAGGGGCTGATTGTAAGGACGGCCACTGGTGGAAGGCAATGACCACCCCCGGAGGGCCACCCCTGGGGGCTCAGCAGTGCCCCTTACTCAGCAGTGACAAAGAACACAATGAAAAACCCAGGAGCCGCCAGCCCCGCCTCCTGCCTGGACCCTCCCAGACCAGGCTTCGGATGGCACTCCCCCTCCCCCCAGGAAGGCTCTCCAACCACCCTCCCCCACACTGTCCCCTCCCCAGAGCATTCAGCTCAACAACAGGAGACCTAACAGGGCTGTCACCTGGTCATCACCTGGTGTCACCTGCTTCCCCGGAATGGGGGAGGGGGGGAGGCGCAATTTAAGGAACTTCCTAGTCCCCAGGCAAATCCAGCCCCAAGGTCAACAGCACCTCAGGGGAAAAAGGCACCTGCCCAGAGGCAACTTTGTTTTTCTTGCTTCTATCTCAGCCAGGCCTAGGCCAAGGGCTCCCCCGCCCCCACCCCCCCAGGTCGCCCCGCTGCAGACCAGACCCAGGGATGTTTACAGGTCCGCTCTATGTGTCAAGCAGGGTTTTCCATGTCTAACAACAGGCAGTGAGGAGGTGGCACCCACACTTCCCGTCCAGCCGGGGAGCCGGGCTCGCAGCCCCACCCGGACGGCCTGCCTGCGGGCGCTAGTGCCTTCTGCCACCAGACTCACCCAGTGCCAAAGAAAACACACTAACAAAACACATAAAGCACTCAAGCCACAGAGTCGTCTTGGCGCCGTGTGGCTCGGGGACAGACAGCTGGGTCTCCGAGGGTCCCGCTGGCCAGGCGGCAGGGGGGCTCTGCGGGTCCGGTCCAGCGCTCGGCCCGGGCCCTGGCCACACGCTCTCCCTGTGCGGCTGTATCACAGGGCAGAGTCATATGCCACACGCTCCTCGGAGTGACAGCAGCGAGCAGGCAGCCGGCTGGTGTTTAGTGAGCACCTACTACGCGCCGCTGTGGGAACGGAGAGGAGGCGTGCCCACCGCACAGGAGCTTCCTAACCACAGAACAGAAGAGCCAGTGAGCAGGGCACAGGGAGCCACAGGCCGGGGAAAGGGAGCACAGACAGGGAGTGCGTGAGGCGGGGCGGGGACCGTCCACGGGAGGGGGAGGCGGAGGGTGCACCCTGGAGTCCCTGCCACCTGGAGCAGCCACACTGAGAAGCACAAGGTGCTGGGCCTGCGGATTTGACCCCTTCCCGCACCCCCCCACCCCTACACGCAGCCCCTGGGAGGCGGGCTCTGGGCCAGGCCAGCACTAAGGACGTGAGCACCAGCGGCTGTGACCTCGGTGTCCCCTTCTACAGGGAGGAGGACACAGCTGAGAGGAGCTCAGCCATGGGGGGGGCGGGGGATGGAGGCCGGGGCACAAGGAGGTCCCCCGGGAGGCAGGGGACGGCTCACAGACCTGCCTGGGGAACCAGGGCAGTCGGGCTCCGAGCTGTCCCTTCACCAGATTCCCAGGCAAACACCGAGCCCAGGGAGGGCACACCGCACGTGGAGGCCACAGAAACCGCAGTGGGTCCTCAGAAGGCATGCACGGGACGACCAGAGGACCCAGCCATCCTGCCTCTGGGAACCGGAAGCACCCACCCGGGGCTTGGAGGGACCGGCACAGGCGGATGGACTCGGTGCGGCTTGCACGCACGGCGCGGGGCCCCCAGGCACACGGTGGGTGTAGACATGGGCTGCGCCCCAGGGGAGCCTTGAGGACCCCGTGCTCGGTGAAATAAGCCACCTCCGAAGGACAAATTCGGCTTCTGTGGCCCCTAAGAGTCACCTCCACAGGTACAGAAATCGGGGGAGGCCCCCGGGGCAGAGCACGGGGCTGGAGAGTCCGTGTTCGTGGGGACAGTGCAGGCTGCGGGGATGAGAGGTTCTGGACACGGATGGTTGTTGGTCACACAACACCGTGAACGTACTTAATGCCACCGAACTGTAGCTCAGAAATGGTTAAAATGGTATGTTTTACATTATACGGGTTTCATCACGCTTACATGTGGCATATGACACTTCTGTAAACGTCCTCAGGGCTAGATATAAATACATAAGGAGAGAGAGCATGAGCGAAACTCTTTATAATAACCTATAAATCTAACGTGATTCCCCTTAAAAAATTACAAAACAATTTTAGAGGAAGCAAAATGAGCTAAGTCTAGGGTTTGTAAGAAAAATAGGCCAAATAGCCCGGAAAATTCTGGAAGGCAGCAGTGATGAGGGTGACCAGCCCTCCCACATGATGGAATGTGCTAGAGCTACAGCGTTCTGCAACGTGGGGGTGGCACGCGGCAGGACAGCAGGGCCCTCGAACAAACCCAGGACGTCCAGAAGCAAACCAACCCCCGGGGGACCCGAGTGGCGTCTGACTCGGTAGGGGAGAGACGCACTATCTAACAAAGGAGGTCGGGATGTCCGGGCAGCTGTGGGGAAGGAGACCGCGTCGGAGCCGCACCTCACACCCTCCCCAACACACTCAGATGGACCAGAGATGAGCACGTAAAGAAGGGCAGCATCCGTGCAGGGGCGGGTCGGGCGGGGGGGCTGCCCAGGACCTCAGGACCGGAAAGGGCCTTCCCAAGCAAGACGCAGCGCACAGGAAGAACACAGATTACATTAAAAACAAACTTCTGCAAGGCAAAAACCTAAGGAGTCAAACAAACGATAATCTAGGAGAAACTATTTACCACACATATGACAAAGGATTAATTTGTCCACGACTGATAAACAGCCCAGCAGAAAAATGGGCCACAGATGCAGAGGGCTCCCAGAAAAGACAAACACACAGTCCTCTGACCTACGGAAAGATGACTAATCTCCCCCTTATAAAGAGGGAAATGCAAGCTAAAGTGCCGGGAGCAGCCCTGGGAAACGCTTCTTCCTACTGGCCCAGCACACAGGCGGGGGGGCGGGGGGGGCGTGGGAACGGGAGTGGGGGGGGCCTCGGTGGAGGGCTGTGCGCAGGGAGGTTCTGCGGCACCCAGGGTCCCAGGAACGCTCCTACTCATACTTGCAAGACGATGTCTGCGCAAGGTCATTTCCTCACCACCTTGTTTCTGTGACAGTGAAAGGAGGCTGGATGCACCCTCACGGCCACCCCTGGGGGGACAGCCACACAAGGAGGCCCGAACAGCCACACAAGGAGGCAGACCCTCCAAATCCTCGGGAGACCTCCCAGCCCAGCCGGAGCCTGCTATCTGCAAGGCTACCGGCACTGGAGGGGAGGAGGGAGGAGGGAAGGGGAGAGGGGAGGCAGGAGGGCTGGGGACAGTAGGAGGGAGGAGGGGAAAGGGGACAGGGAAGAAGGAGAAAGAGGAGAAGGGGGAGGGAAGGGGAGGGAAGGGGAGGAGGGGGAGGGGAAGAGGGGAAAAGAAGGGAGAGGGGAGAGAGGAGGGAGGGGAGGGAAGGGGAGAGAAAGAGGGAGGAAAAGGGAAGAGGGAGGGGAGGGGAGGAGGGGGGGAAGGGAGAGGAGGGGAGAAGGGAGAGGCCCTGGAGACTCATCCTAAGCTTCAACCCCTTTTGAACCCTGAAGTGTTGACTATCCCACAGCAAAGGACTTTTTAAAATCAAATGGTTTAAATAAAGGAAGAACTTTAAATGAAACAGAAAAAACGGGAACAGGAACCTCCATTCTCCACTTTAGGGAAATCTCTCCCCTCAGAATGTGGCTCAGGAACCCCTTCTGGGGGGACCCCCGAGGTCAAAACTGAGGCGACATTCGTGTTTCTACGCTTGTCCTCGGGCGGCCCACGGAGAGACGGCGCAGAGGGGACACGTGACCTGTGACCTCCGTCACCACAGGCCCCCTGTGGCCCGCAAAGCTGCCCCAGTGTCCCCTCCCCGATTTCATTTTTGGGGAGGGGACATGGTGGTTTATTAAAAAATAAAAATATGCTACTTTTGTAAACATGTCATGGGTTTATACTGGCAGTTTTTAATAAACTGAAGTTTTTAAATTCCTTAGATTTACTTTTTTTTGAGAGAGCGAGCAGGGAAGAGGCGGGGGGGGGGGGAAGGGGCAGAGGGAGAAGACCCCAAGCAGGCACCGCGCTCAGCACAGAGCCTGACGTGGGGCTCGATCCCACGACCCTGGGATGGTGACCTGAGCCGAACCAAGAGCCGGGCGCGAGCCGGGAGCCCCCACTTCTACTTTCCAACACAGGAAAGAGAAACAGAGACACCTCACCCATGTGGGACTGCCGGTGACCGCATGACTGGAGACTCTAAAGGGGTTCCAAGCCCAGGGTTCCCCGGGATTCTGGGGAAGGGGTGCAGGGGCGGGCCAGTGGGTCCACAGCTCCCCCTGGCGGGGGGCAGGGGCAGGACCCAAGCGCCCTCACCTCACAGGAAAGGAGACTTGGAACAGAGCCCTGCAGCACGGGAAGGGCAGTGCCCCCATTCTGGGCCAGGCCAGCAGCGACACCTCCCCACTTCTCTCCGCCTCCCGCCTTGGCGGTCAGGCTGGAGGAGTCCCCGAGCACACCTCCACCTCCCCACCCCATCTGACTCTGGGTGCTGTGCACCTTGCAGGGGCCACAGAAGCCTCCTGCTCCAGGAAGCCCTCCCTGGTGCCTCTCGGTCCATGCACACCCAGCCCTGGGACCCCTGGACTCACACACCTGAGTGAGCATGCACGCGTATGCCGCCTTGCACCCCTGCCTTGTGCACGCCCACCCTGCCTCCAGAGCCGGTGCACACAGCCTCTGTGATTCTGAGCGCCCGGCAGCCCGTCCCCAACCCTCCCCCTCCAGACTGCAACTCAGCTGGCAAATCAATGCCTTTCGGGCACCAGGCCGGCGTGAGCCCAGAGCACACAGCTGCCACCTTCCTGGGGGATGGCCTTCCTGGGACTGGGAGGGAATCGAACGCAGGTAAAGCAGAAGGGACGGGGCACAGGAAAGGACACAAGCAGAAGGGGAGCCAGACCCCCAGGCCTGAGTGCACCAGGCCGCAGCTGCATACCCCACAGCCCAGCACCCGTGTGGCAAAGGCCCCGCCAAGCCCGCCGGGGACCCACCCTGCCAGGCAGACGAGGCAAGCCTGTGACCCTGCCCATGGGGCACCTCTGTCCCCCACGACAGTGACCAGAGGTCCCCCCAGGAGGAGGGGCAGCGGCCGGGTGACCCCTGTAGTGACCGTCAACAGCTAGTGGGCGCTCTCCAGAGAGCCCCGCCCGCCCCAGGACCCCAGGCCCCGGACAGTCCATGTCACAAGCGGCCGCCTGAGAGGACGTGAGGTGAGGACCGCAGGGCCTCTGACAAACTGCTTTTGTAAACGGCACCTTAAGGTGGAGACACGCTTTGCACTTGAGGGAGAAGGCGGCCCTGCAGCAGGGGCACCGGGGCGGCCCCGCCGGGGCGGCCCCGCCGGGGGACAGCCTCCCAAGTCCCTTTTCTGCAAAGGGAGTTAACCCTCAACAGTGCATTTGCTGCAGCTCCAACGCCCGGGACAGGACAGGACCCGTCGGCCCGCGGGGCCGTGACGCTGATCTGAGGCCACGCTCTCGTCTCCCTCCACAGCGAACATGGGAGGGGGGGGGGCCAATATCCGAAAACGGCTCAAAGGCTGAAAAGCCACCGGCCATCCCCACGCCCCAGAATCAGTAACGCGACCACGGACACCCAGGCCCCGCCACCCAAGGCCAGGGCGCTCCCCGGCACCCACGTCCAGCCCCCTCTGTGGACACGGGCTCCAAACGCCAACTTGTCCTGTGCTGGGGCTTCTCCATCCCGACCCCTGACCCCACCAGGCTTTGTCCCCACACTGCCTCTGTGACAGCCCCCTCCCCAAGACCCCCTCCTGCCCAACAGCCCTGCCTCCTCGGGCCTGTGGGCCTGTGTGGGCGGCACCGCAGGCGCCCGAACCCCAGCCCTCCCCCGACCCGTGGCGCTCACCTTCCCCCACTCACCCCTGCGCTCCCGGGGCCCCTTGCACAGCTGATAAGGGCCTGCACTTGCAGCTCCTGTTTCCCATATCAGCTACACCTGCCCCTGGAGGAACTCACAGCTGCACCAGGCCCCCCCCCCCCCCCCCCCCCCCCCCCCCCCCC
>NC_043709.1:2926068-2929141 GCF_006229205.1 Suricata suricatta
GCGCCTCCTGCCCCAGGCGGCCCCCACCACTCCGCCGACCAGACAGACCCCAATGACCGCCAGAGCCCTGCGCCACCAAATCAGACCGGTAACGGCATTTCAGCTCTTGAAGTGGGGGAGGGAGCCACTTAAAGGGTCCCGTTCAGGATGGGAACCTGGTCCAGCACCTTCCGTACCTGGAATCCGGGCAGCAACAGCTGAGGAGCTAGAGGACCCCTCTGGCCCCTCGACGGCCACACCCCCGGCCTCGGCTTACCAGCGCAGAAGACGCCCAAACTTCTGCCTAGAACATTCACCAAAGTTTGACCTAAAAAAAGGGTCCACTGCCAAGTCCTTAGTCAACCAGAAAAACACAACTAATCCGAACATGCCGCCTCTGAGCGGCAGCCTGGGTGAGCAGAAAACGGATAAAAACCCACATTCCGCACACCCTCGCCCTCAGCACGGGACCCTGCAAAGGGGCCACGCTCATCTGGCCTCCCTACGGCGCTGCGGGCACGTCACCGGAAACGCGAGAGATGCCCCTCGGGTCCACGCGAGGCCCCGCTCACCGCATCACCCCGTCCCCACCCGCCGTGGGGCTCCCGCCGCAGCCTGGCTCCTCCGGCCGTGCCCACGTGGCACCCGGCTCCAGCCTCCGGCACCAAGTCCCGTGATTCCGACTGAGCTGCGTCCCTCGTCCGGGCCCAGGGGTCCAAAGGTCTGGCAGTGGATTCCCAGGGGCGGGCGGGCCTCGCCGAGAGCAGGCGCGGGGACCTGGCCGAACCAGACCGACAGGTTGGCACAGCCCAGGAGGGAGGTTTCCCATCCTGCCCGGGGACAGCAGCTGAGGATCCTGCAGCCTCTGCAGCACGGAGGCCTCGGGGGCAGTGGAAAAAGGCTCCAGGGGACAACAGAAGGCTGCCTGTTCGGGCCTGACCCCCAAGTTCCAAAAGGAAACAAGATCTGGTAAAATGGTTCGCTGGGAAGAGAAGGGCCCTCGGCGGCCCCCACTGCAGCCCGGAAGGCCCGGCTCCACCCACACAGGAGGCAGACAGAGTCCCTCGGCTGTGACACAGCTGACCGGCCGGAAAGGTGCTGGGGGCCAGTCCTCCCGCCTGCAGAGGCTGACAGCCCCGGGGAGACTCCCAGCCCGGGTCCCCGCTCTGCGTCCTCCGCCCAGACAGTCAGGAAGAGGCTGCGGAGAGGGGCCTGCAGGCACACAGCCCCGGACCCCCGGAGCGCTGCACCTGCACACAAGCATTCCAGAGCGTCCACCAAATGCCTTGGCACAAAGTCGATCGGCCAGCTGCGCTGGGTCTCCGAGCAAGGAGAGCACGGGGGTGGCCGGGCCCTCTCTGCAGGACCACAGGCTCACACCACCCACTGTGCGGCCCCGACCGCACTCGGTCCTTGCCAGCTCCCTGGGACAGCCCACCTCGGGGGCAGAGGGAGAAAGCGCCAGACGTAAGGGCAGGAGAGGGCGCCGGAGGGTGTGGGCCCCATCCGAGGTCCCCATCTCCCTCAGACGGGGAGGCACCTGCCTGTGTGGCTCAAGGGTCCTCCGTGCACTCAAATCTCGGCCCCTCGAAAGGTGCAGGGGACCCTCGATGATTCCTAATGGCTTGGAGGGCAGCCTCCGGGGCGGCCTGGGCTGGGGCATGGGTACAGGGAGGGGGTGTCAAAGCAGAACCGGGTGGCCGACCCTGGCCAAGGGCTGTGCTGCCTGAGGGAGCCTGTCTTCCTCTCCAGGTTCTCCTCGAGCGGGGCAGAGCACCTCCACCACCCAGGTGTCGGGACGCGGCCAGCCCCATCCCGGGGGCTACAAGACGAGGGTCCCAGAGGTGGGGAGACCCTCCGATAAAGACAGGTCACAGCCCAGCTCAGAAGAGGCACCGCTCTCCAAGGCAACCACGTGAAAACCGCACGCTGAAGGCCAGTCCCCCGCCACCTCCAGAGTTGTTCGGGAAACCTGGGGCACTGAGCGCAGAGATAGGGTCTCCCCCACTCGGTGCCCCTCTGCCCCTCACTGTCCGGGGCGTGCCTCTGGGCTGCAGGGAACACGCTTCGGGGCCTGGGCTGCGGGCCACATGCCCAGGAGGGGCACACAACCCCCTTCCCTTGATGCTTTACCTCATGGCGGCCCCTTCCTGGCCCCAGGACACCCCCAGGGTCACAGGGGCTCCGATCTTCCCTTTCCCTGCAGGGCGGCCCCCTCCCGGTCCAGCCCATTCCCACACCTGAACCTTCTGGAAACACCTGCTCTCTGTGGGGCTTACCCCTCCCCCACAGAGGCTCCTCACTGACCCACCCCCCTCACCCCAGCTCCTCTCTGGCCACCCTGGCCTCTTCCCCATGCCCCACCCGTGTGCTGTCACACCTGCCGTGGCCTAGAATGCTCGTCAGGTGTCGCCTCCCCAGCCCCCGCTCTGCCCAGACCACTTCTACCAGTCCTTCGAGATTCAACCACATGAGGAGGGCCAGGGAGGAGGGACGCTCCCGGGCAGATGTCCGCCGTACAGACAAGGCAGTAACCAGACAGGGTGGTGGCAGCCCAGAAAGGTCTCGGCCAGGAAACCAGGACCTGGGTGGCTGATGTCCCTCGAGGAGAACCTCGTTCCTTGGGGTGATCAAGGTCCCTGCTCCTGCTTTGAGGGGGAGCTGGAGGGCGCCTCTTACGTTGGAAATAACTGAGTAAACAGACAGGAGGGTCCTGCGTGACCGCTGAGGCCAGGTCATGTGGCCCAAGGGCCAGGATTCCTCCAGCTCTGCGAGCCTGCGGCCCCGAACAGAGAAAAAGATGTGGTCCACAAGTCCTCCTAAGTCTCCCCCAGCCCCACACCTGCCTCCCCACCAGAGGGCGCTCCACCCCCCAGCTGCCTTCTGAATGCGGCAGGTGCGTCCTCCCTGAGAGGGGCCCAAGGAACATTCCCTTACTGGACAAGAGCAGCAAAATCCTCCTCCTCATCCACCACACCCGCCCCCACACCTCACCCCAAGGCTGTCACACCCAGAAGGGCCTGTGCAGCTTCGGCCTCAGCTGAGGTTGGCGGGGGGGGGGGGGGGGGGGGGGGGGGGGGGGGGGGGGGGGGGG
>NC_043709.1:2929241-2937159 GCF_006229205.1 Suricata suricatta
CCATCTGCCCTTCCCCCATTCTTCACCATTCCTGCCCCACCCCCACCTCTCAGTAGCTAAGACACAGGATCCAGGGGCAGGGACCGCCCAGATTATAGAGGCCTCCCAGGCCCCGCCCCGCCTCCAGAGAGCTAAGCGAGGCCGAGCCAGACCCCTGGCAGCGCCCTCCCACAGGACGCCCCCCCCCCCCCACCCGGCTCTGAGTGACAGCAAGCGCAGGGCAGGGAGCACCTGGTCGGCCTCTGGCCTCCCAGCGGCCAGGCGTGGCGGCTGCCTAGGGCCCAAGCCCGCCCTCAAGGAGCTCACGGTCCAGTGAGGAAGAAGACCCAAGTCCTCTCATGGAGTGTCAGGTAGAGGGGGGCGTCCGGGAGGACTCTGACACCTCAGCCTCCCCGACAGGGCTGGCAAGGTCCATGAGGAGCAAGGGGGGCCCTCAGCACACACCCATGAAGAGGGCAGGTCACCCCGAAAGCAGAGTTTAGGGTCCAGATGAGGCCCACAGTGGGTAACAAACAGGACAACTTCAATCCTGTAAAACACCTAAATGGACCAGAAGCTGTGGGAGGTGGGACACAGCCAAGGGCACGGGTCCCGGGGCAGCCACTTACCACAACCTTGCCAGTCCCCACTGCAGTCCCCACTGCAGAGTGGGGACAATGAGGCCACTGCCAGGTTTGTTGTGGGGGGTGTCACCCACCACTCACCCTCCCCTGCGGTGAGGCCCCCCCATCAGACCAGCCCTGCAGCATGCTGTCCACACTTGGGCCCCGTGAGGTGGGGGCCCCCCGCATCCAAGGCTCCCACCCCTAGGAGACTCCAGGGCCTCCCCAAAGATGGCAGCAAGTCGGCCAGGGGTCACGGATGCTGGGACCAGGTGCAGCTCCAGAAGGTGGGGAAACCTCCCTGCTCAGGGAGCACCTGCCATGAGCCCAGCCCCCACCCAGCAGCCAGCCCCCGCTCCGGTCCCGCCCTGGGCTGGCAGGAACTCTGCTTTGGGGGAGAGGCTCAGGCACCAGCCCCCACCTCTAGCTAAGCCGTGACCCGGGCAAAGCACAGGCTTCAGCGCCAGCCAGGCCTGGGCCACAGCTTGGCTCTGCCCAGTCTGTCCCTCCCTCTCAGGACAGGAAAAGCCCAGCCTGTGTGACAGTGGCGTGGGGCTCAGCAGGCTGAGGAAGGACCCGGGGGTGGGGGAAAAGGGCCGTCTTAAGAACTCCAGCCACCCACCTCCCCACCACCAGCGCATCTGAAGACTACTCCCTGCAGGAGGACCGCCCCCTCCCTGCAGGAGGACTGCCCCCTCCCCGCAGGAGGACCCCCACTCCCCACAGGAGGACCCCCCTCCCTGCAGGAGGACCAACCCCTCCCCGCAGGAGGACCCCCACTCCCCACAGGAGGAACACCCCTCCCTGCAGGAGGACCCCCCTCCCCGCAGGAGGACCGACCCCTCCCCACAGGAGGACCCCCCCTCCCCGCAGGAGGACCACCCAAACCCCAACCCCTAAGGCAGCAGGTGGCTACCAAGCTGTGGAAGACCAGGCATGGGGCTTTTCAAAGCAGAGAAGGGGGCACCTGGGGGGCTCAGTCGGTTAAGCGTCCAACTTTGGCTCAGGTCATGATCTCACAGTTCATGCGTTTGGGGCACGAGTTCAAGCCCTGTGTTGGGCTCTGTGCTGACAGCTCGGAGCCTGGAGCCTGCTTCCCACTCTGTGTCTCCCTCTCTCTCTGCCCATCCCCTGCTCACGCTCCATCTCTCTCTCTCCCAAAAATAAATAGACATTAAAAAAAAAAAGCCGAGCCACTGGCTGGCTGGCGAGAGGCCACTTCTCCCCTTCTCACGAACCCCCTGCCTCACAAACACCAGCCGACCTCAAGGACCAGGAGCCCCACCACCTCCCTTCTCCACGCTGGCCTTCCCAGCACCACCCGGGGCATGCCCAGTAGCCCCTCACACTTTCCCGCCAGCAGACGGGGGTGGTGATGGCAAGCAGGTATGATTCCCAGGCCTCCCTCCCAGGCTGGCAGCGGCTGGGGAGGGGGGCTGGGATTGATCTCCCCGGGCCCACCCCCGCGGTGGTGCCCATCCGCCCTGGCACCTGCCTGGGCCCCTCCTGACCGCCACACACCCCTGGCCTCTAGGCTCTCCCAGCAGGGACACAGGGCCCCTCCTGCCTCGCCTTCCCCACCAGTCCTCACTACAACCCCACCCGCAGCCCACAGCTCCGCCCACCCTGGATGCCCAGGGCTTTCTGGCGGTTGAGTCACGTTTCACTTCCTCTCCACCCAACATGCTCAGCAGCGGTGAAGTCACATTATCTCACATTATCCGCAGCCTCCGCTGTTTGGCAGGCTGGGCTCTGCTCTAAGGAGCAGGAAATCACTCTCCTTCGCTTCTAGCCCCCCGTCCAGCACCTCCGGGTCCTCCGGGTCCTCACCGCCACCCATCTCGTCCACACGGCCCGCACACCACCCCCGTCTCTCACGTGCCTGCAGACACACACTCAGATGCTTACGCTTAAACTTTCTCGTGGAATACTTGTGACGTGACTCACACTTCTCCCTGCATTCTTAAGCATCGGCTATTGAACAGAGTGTCCCTCTCAGTCCTGCCCGGGGTGTGCCCAGCGTGCCTACCATACGCTCAGCCAACATGACACCCTGGCGGCCCACGGGACACGCTGCTGGGGAAAGACACGCTTAGTCCTCCTGTCCAGCAGGGACTCTAACCTTCCTCTCTGGATGAACTAGAAAGGGGGCTACAGCCCCCGGACACCCAGCCTGGGTGCTGAGGTCAGCATGCAACCCCCACAACATACCCAAATGGGCCTGGAAGGGTGCCCAGCACAGCCCCGGCCGCCGCACCCCCACACGTGAACCTCACACTTCTGCTTCCCGACCAGGAGCTGTGAGATCATCCACACACCTTGCTGCCATGGGGCACACCGCCGGGGGGTGGGGTCTGTGGGCACCCTGCGGGTGGTGGGTGGCCTGGTTCTTCTCAGAGTGAGGCTCTGAGTTCTGTGATTGTAAAGGTCTGGACCTGAGGCCAGGCCGGGCTTCAGTGGCCCCGGGCTCAGCCCAGCGTGCAGCACGGGCTCCCTCTGTGCAGACAGAGCCCCCGACAGCCGTCACCAGGCAGCCACCTCGGGCAGTGGTGAACCGCCCCCCCCAGTCATCCCAGAGCTCTGCCACCAGCCCCAGGCCGGCATCACCCCCAGAGCTGCCTGTGCTTGTCACCCAGGACCCAGCAGACCCACAAATGTCAACCCAGAAAGGAGGAGGGATGCAGGTGTGATGTGGGAAGGGTCTGGGAGGGGGACCCCAGTGGGAAGGCAGGCGAACAGGGAGACACGGCGGCAGGACTGCGGCCCCAGGAGCCTCACTCCCAGGAAGGGCCCCTTGGGCACAACAGCACCCCCGGCCCCACAGAGCCCCCACTCCCTGAGCCCCTGCCCAGTTCCACCAGCCTCCTGAGACCCCTGGGGACCAGCACCAATCAGGGAGACAACCTTCAAGAAGGCCCAGATGGGGGGCCCAGGCGGCTGGGCACACATCCCACAGCACCCCCGGCGTGGCCCCGCCCCACATACCCGCTGGATTGCTGGGAGCCTTGCACAGAGCTGACCTTTGGTAGTGACCCCCGGGCCCCCACCAGAGCTGGTCCGGGGGAGGGCAGAGCAGTAGCCCCTCTTCGCTCTGCCTCGGCCTCCAAACCAGCTCCTGTGGCCCCTTCTCTCACCCCCCAGGGTCCTCCCTGACCCCCAGGGGGGGCGGGTGCTGTCCCACGGCCCCCACCTCCTCCATCCTCCCACTGGTGCTCCCGGAAGCAGTGGCTTCATTCACCACTGCCTGCTGCCCAGCACGGAGGGACTGCATCGGGCAGGGGAGAAGGCAGGGACAGGGCACGCGGCACAGGTGCCATGGCGTGGGCTGGGTGGGTGGTCCGAGCCCCCCAGTCCCCGGCGGGAGCTCACCCAAGAGCAAGCAAACGAGACCGGCTCCTCTGACAACCCGAACAGCCTGCACAGGAAAGGGCACAGTGACGCCACAGATGGCGGGGAGGGTGCGGGCACGGCGCCCCCACCCACCTGTGCGCCGCCCCAAGCGACAGTCACCCTTGCTGCCCCACTCGCCGTGTCCTTCCCGCTCTCCTGCCCCGTTTTCTCTCGAGGACAGCCACCCCGCCAGCCTTCTTCCGAGCCTGCCCCGCCGGCCGCTGCTCTCTGCAGAAACTCCCCGGCTCGGGCCTGCTCAGGGGTGCTCCCGGGAGGGCCGCCCCTGTTCGGGGTGAGTTCAGAGGCAGGGAGGAGCCAGGCCGCACGGGGATCTCAGGCCGAGATGCTTCTGAGCCCCACGGAGGCCCCGCAGCCGCTCTCCCCATGCCGCCGTGGCCTCTGCACTGTGCGCGGTCAGCCCCGCTTTCAGATTTCAAAGGGACATGGAGTCCGTGTCCCCTGCACCCGCAGGGCGGGCAGACCAGGTGCAGCGGGAGGCCCCAGCTCCCCTCTCCCCACCTCCCTGCAGGCCACAGTCCTTCTGGGAGATGCAACGCCCCACAAGCCCCCTGGAGCCCGAGTTCTGACAGCCCGCGAAGTGAGCAGGAGCCGGAAGGACGCGCGGGCGGCATCCAGGCCCACGAAGCGGCCCCCCGAGGCGGGGGTAACCATCCTGACCCCGCTCTGCGAGCTCCGGAATGGGCCAATTAAGGAAATGGATGGCAAACGGGGGGAGCCCGCTTCCCACCGCGGGATGGAAACGTGTCGACCAGCGAGGGGAGGAGGCCAGAAGGATCCGCGCGGCAACGAGCGGCTGCAGCATCGGGATGAGCTCGCGTTTCACCGACCACGGACACAGACGGTGGCTCGCAGAGGCGGTCGGAGACGTGTGCACAGCCACGGTCGGAAGCTGTGAGTCTCCCGGTCTCCCAGGTGCGGCGCAGACCGCGAGTCCCGGCAGCAAGTGTGCCCGGCACCCAGCGCCCACACCTCTCCCGTGCGCAGAGACAGGCTCCTTGGAGAAACTGAGGACTGCAGGGCTGGGGCGGGGCGGGTGTGCCAGAGAGGGAGGACACACTCGCACCCCCCAGGGCGGGGCCACAGCCGGAGCAGGTTCCCCAACAGAGTACGTGAGTCCCTGATGACATAAGAAAGGCTGAGCACCTGGGGGGCTCCGTCGGATGGGCGTCTGACCCTTGATTTCAGCTCAGGTCATGATCCTGGAGTTCGTGGGTTCGAGCCCCACATGGGGCTCTGCGCTGACAGCTCAGAGCCTGCTTGGGAACCTCTGTCTCCTCTCTCTCTCTCAAAAAAATAAAAAATTTTTAAATTTTTAATTAAAAAGAAGAATGAATACATTAGTAAATGGGGTTCAGAGACAAGTCTCCCATGGCAGAGGGTTCCAAATGACGCAGACACCCGGTCCTGGAGCGCCTGGGGCAGGACCCCCTCCCTCTGCGTGGGCCGCACACAGGCCCCCCCCAGAGAGGGCAGCGTGGCCGCGGTGGGGCTGGGGAGCAGCCGGGCTGACGGCAGGCACCCCGCGGGCAGGATGAGGAAAGCACTTCACCTTCGGGCCTCCTCCCCAACCGGGACCCCAGTCCAACCCCGAGCAAAACACCCCAACGCCAACTGTCTACGCAAATCCCAGCGCAGAGGATCCCAGGAATTGCCAGTACTTCTCCAGGCTCCGGGGTCAAGAAAATCTGAGAAAGCGTCCCAGCCGGGACGGGCCCCAGGAGACGTGACAACCAACTGACACAATGTCCTGACGGGGCCCCGGGACAGAAAAAGGATGTGGGATGAAACCGAAGGCCATCCCAGTGAACTGCAGACTTAGCTAGTAACGTGTCAGTGTCGGTTCGTTAATCCTGAGGACGATTCACTCTAACTAACGTGAGATGGTAACAGGAGAAAGTGCAGGCAGGACTACGTGGGAATCGCTGCGTTATCTCTGCAATTTTTCTGTGTCTCTGAATCGACTCTTAAAGATACAATCGATTAAAAACAACATCGAGAACACGCCCGGTGTGGGGCGGTCACCAGGGGTCACTGGGCCCAGCGTCCCCGGCACCCGCAGCCAGACTGGGCCTGCCCTTGAGGCGCTCCAGGGGACACGGACAGTGAAGTTCCGAAACCAAGGGACCCTACAATGACGATCAAGGAGCAGCAACGGGGGAGTCGGGCAGAGAGTGTCACGGACCCACCGCCGCACAACCCGCCCACCTGTAACATTCACTCCCAGACGCGTCCCCACAGGATGATGAGCAGCAGGGCCCCTGTCCTCCCGGCAGCTCAAGGAGGCAGCTGGCTGCACAGGCGAGCACACGGGAGTGACCAGCACGGGGCCCAGGAGGTCCTAACCCTGCAGGACGGGGAAAGCCAGGAAGGCTTCCTGGAGGTGGTAGGGATGCCAAGGGCTCAAGGTCCCTGTGCATGATGGGTAAGCTCTCAAGGTTCTCAGACGGGCTGAGCAACCGCCGGGAGGATCCTGAGAAATCTGAGGAAGTTTCTGAGGAAGAAGAGCAGACCCGGCGTGGGGGGCGGGCGTGAGCAGGGGCGGGCTGCTCCCCCGGAAATGTGACTGCGGTGACTGCGGTGGCGCTGCCCAGTGTAGTGAGCAGGCGGAGACTCGGTGAATCCGCACCTTCAATGGGTGGTTGGGAGACATGCAAACTGCACCTCAGTGAAGATACTTCAAACACAGCCGCCTCTCTGCCTGCCCAGCCCCCCCCAGCCCGGCTCCTTGTCCCGGGAGCGCCCCCACCCAGGGCTGAGTGAGGCGCCAGGGAGCGCCCCCACCCAGGGCTGAGTGAGGCGCCAGGCCCGTGCTCCCCACTCCCCGCGGGAGCGCATCCATCCACCCAGTCACTCTCCAGCGCCCGCATGCCCAGCAGGAGGAGGGGTGAGGGGCGCTCTCCAAGTGCTCAGAGGCCTCCCTGGCCAGGGGAAGGGAGCAGGGATGAGTCCGACACAGGGCTCGGCCACCCTGAAGCAGCCCTGCCCGCAGCGTGGGCAGCAGGGGGCCGAGAGGGCGGGTGGGCAGGGTGGAGGCCGCAAGCCTCTCGGTCCCAGGAGGGTGCTGGGGCGCAGGATGGGCTCAGAGGTGCCCCCAGCTGCACCGCATACCGGTGGGACCAGGGAGGAACCCCTGCCTCCTCATGCCACCTGCTCAGCCCCAGAGAGCCCCAAGCCCCTGCCCACCGGGGGACGGGCTAGATGCAGGGCCCTCTCCACGGACCAGGGGGAACTGACCCGAGAAAGGGTGAGCTGTTCCCCGCACAAGTGCTGGGGTCCTCGACGGTGCCCAGCAAGGCTCAACTGGGTTCAGTGGCATCAGGAGCTCCAGGAACACCCGCCCTTCCCGCCCCTCATCCTGGAGGGACGGGTAACACCTCACCCAGCACAGCACTCTGCAGTTTCGGAGCACCCCCTCCCCCACTTCAGACAAGAGCGACACGGGCCCCATCCCACGTCACGTACCTTTCCCCCAGATCCAGGTCTGAGTCCTACACAACCGCAGCCACTCACCACCAGGTCCTGCTGGAGATGGGGACCATCTGCCCCTCCCCCGCCACCCCTCCCCCGTGGAGAAGCTGGCCAGGCCTTCCTGTGGCCGGCAGCGTGCTCTCAAAGCCCCTGGCTTCTACATTCTACGCTCACACCCTTGTTCACAGGTGACCAAACTGAGGCCCAGAGGACAGCAGCGGTAAGTTCATGACTTTTCTCCGCCTGCCCTCCCCCACCCCCGCCATAGGTTGGAACAGAGACCACCGGTCCAAACCGGGCTCTGCCGCGCACCAGCTCATGGCCTGCACCCCCCGAGGGGCTGTCACAGAGACCCATCACATACAGTGCCCAGAAGCCCGGCAGGCCTGGGGTCAGGGACGCTCTTGCTATTGGTGCATGGGTTGGTTTTTTTTTTT
>NC_043709.1:2937259-2939702 GCF_006229205.1 Suricata suricatta
TCCGGAGCGCGCGTCACGGCCACCCCCCTCACCCCCGCCCCCTGCGCGCGCCCCGCAGCTCCCCGCGATCGGCCGGCCTGGGAGTGGAGGACGTCTCGGGGGCGCGGGCCCTGGCTGGGGTGCTGCTGGTCGCCAGGTCGGGGGTCGCCGAGGCCAAGGGGACAGGGGCTCGGCTAACGTAGTCCTCCGACCCACTTCTTGGGCGCTCAGGGGAGGAGGTGGGAGCCCACGACCCTTGCGACTCCTGCGACCCCAGGAACGACCCCATCAAAAAGTTGTGGCCACTCACCCTCTCCCTGTGCCCTTCTTTCTGCCCTGTCTGCTCTTCCTTTGTTTGTGACTTCTAGCTAGTGGGGCTCTGCTAGAAGGGACCCAGGGCCGCCTGCAGGCCAGAAGGTGTTGTATGGTGTGGCAGCCCCCAGCCTGGGGTCCCCACTGCTCAGAGCTGGGCCGGCACCCCTAACCAGGCCTACAGCTGGGAAGGAGGGAGAACCAGAGTCGAGTGGGCGGGCGCACCTGCCCATGACAGTGGCTCTGTGGCTGCCGAGCAGCAGGCCCCAGGCTTGGAGACCTCAGTGGAAACCGCACCCCCTCTCCCGTCCGCCCCCTCTCCCCAAGGCAGGTTCATCTTGGGCCTGTTGCCAGCCCCAAATTTCCAGAGGCAGGGAAAACTCAGTTCCCGGGAGAGGTTTTCTTCCCTTCCTTGTGCAGATTGGAGAGGAAATACAGAGTTCTGAGCCTCTTCCACCCGCAAAATTCTAGGCTGCTGCCTCTCAGCTCTTTGAATGGCCCAGATCTGGAGGTTGTTTTAAGTCTGGGCCTGGCGGGACGTAAAGGGGCAGGACCACGTGGCAGTTAACAGAGGGCTTTGGAGTCTTGCCATGGTACACCTGCTCTATGACCTTGGGCAAGAAGGCGTTGAGCTGCCCTGTGCCTCAGTTTCTCCACCAGTAAAAGGAGAGGGGGCCTGGTAAGAGGATTAGATGAGGTGATGTGGGCCTCCCACTGGCCAGGCACACCCAGGGCAGAGATCAGAACACCCAGGTGAGGCTGGCAGTGCCCTCTGCCCCCGAGCAGTCACTGTCTCCCTGACCGTCCCACTTGTGTCCCTGGCCCATTCGAGGACACGCCATCCGGTTCGGTGAGTGTGTTCCAGCTGTCAGCCCTGCCCTGTGTCACCTGGGACACCTCAGATCCGGGAGCCAGGTAAACCTGGCCCTTCCTTCCTGCTGCTGCCTCTCAGAAGCCCCCTGCCTGGCCTGGCTGGCCTTCCCCCCGCCCGGGCTGTGGTGTTGATCCTTCTGTAGCACTTTGTGACCATGGGGCGGGGGTGGGGGGTGGGGTGGGGTGGGCTTGAACCTCCACAGCCCGGATGGTGCTGGACTCCTGGTGGGGGGAGGGGATGCCAACCTGTTCCCAGGGATGGGAGGTAGGGGTCTTCAGGGCCTTGGGATGGGCCCCTCCTCCCCGCCTCCTCTGTTTTCCTTCCCTCTCAGCTGCCCTGGCTGGTGGGGTGTGGCTGCCCCAGTGGCGCGGCCTGGGGACGAGCAGGGTCTGTCTTTGGGATGTCTGTCTGTTTGCACTCGGGAAAGACATTTCCTGGAAACTGGGGAAAGTTTCAAAGTTGTGGCTGGCCCCGGGACAGCCCGGCGACTCTGTCTTCTGCAGAGGTGGGCAAGGGACCCTCCCAGGTGAAGAAGCAGGTGTTCTCGGTCCTGACCGGCCGCCCGCTGGGCCCCCCTCTGCGCCCTTCTCCTATCAGTCAAGTCCAGCCAGGAGTGGGCGTCAGGAGGCCACTGGCTGCCAGCGCCCCATGACTTCCGCTTTCCCGGCGCTCCCCAGGCCTCACCTTCACCAGCCAGAACCGAGGAGGAGAATCAGGCTCGTTTTTCCTGAATCACCATTTTTGCTATTTGACAGAACAGCATAGAATAGTAGCTCAGGCACAATGAAACAAAGTGCACCCAGATCCCAGCGAGCCCTGGGGCCAGGGGAGGCCCGGAGCCTGCAGCCCGTCTTCCCTGAGACCATGACATTATACACCCCAGCCGCCAGCGCCAAGTCCAGGGCGGGCCTGACGGCATCCGTGTGATCGGAGGACACAGGCTCCCGTGGAGCTTCCACGGTGTGACCCCTCTTAGCAGCTGTGCCGTTGAGTACCCCGTCGCCTCGCGGGCGCCGGTGGACCTCGTCCAGCTCTCTACGGATCGAGGTCTGGGTGTTTCCCTCTGGAAGCTCGATCGGCAGGAGCTGGTGCAGGAATGGGGTTCCCACGCCAGGGTGGCACGTCTCCGGCCGGCCTCTCCTTTCTGGGGCGCGGGTAGGTTTCCCCTCACACAGGCGCCTGGCCCCTCAGCTCTGGTTTTTGGTCCTCTGTGTGTCAGGTGTCGGGGGGGGGGGGGGGGGGGGGGGGGGGGGGGGGGGGGGGGGGGGGGGGGGGGGG
>NC_043709.1:2939802-2963664 GCF_006229205.1 Suricata suricatta
CGCGCAGCAGCTCTTCCGCGCCGAGGCCCGCCAATCTCGGCCGCGGCCACGCGCTCCGTGCTTCCGTCACGGCGGAAGCCTCGGGTACAGCCACGCACGGGGCACGCACGCTGCTGTCACCTGCCCGAGGCCCGCGCGCCGGCCAGCCAGAGGACGCGCCGGGCCCGCCAGTGGTTCTGAGATGGTGACTTTGCTGCCAGCTGGGACCCGCATCCCACGCATCCCACGGGGAAACCCCAGGGTGTGCAGGGGCGGGGGACAGGCACTCCCTCCAGACTGCCAACACCTCGCAGGGGCGCCCCCTATGCCCAGGGGTGCTGTCCAGCCTCAGTTACTGGGCCCCTGGGCTCGCCCCCAACTTCGAATCTCACCTTAGTGGTTGAAGGGAGCCTTGCCGCCACCTCCATTACCTACCCCACAAGGAACGGGACAGGTCAGCAGAAGAGGGGGTCCCACTCAAAGCACACCTGTCCCTGGGTCTGGGACACGCCCCTCCCCCAGAGAAACCTGCCCCCACCTGGGCTCCGGGACCGGAACCGGAGGCTGTCTAGCTCACAGGACAGTGCTCATAGGACAGATGAAGAATAACCCTCAGAACCCCAGGCCCTTACTCCAGGTTGGGGTGCCCCTGTCAGCCCCCCACCCAGGTCTGACCAGAAACGGGCTATGGGAGACTGGGCTGGGAGCCTCCCCTCTGGAAACTCTCCATTCCTCCAGGGACCCTGGGAGAGATTCGGGGTCCCTTTGTCGTCCTCCCCCAGCATTCTCTGATGGGCCAGGGTCAGAGCCAAGCATTCAGGTGAGCTCCTAGTGGGAGGTGGCCCCTCTCTGTGACTCAGTTTCCTACCTGCAGAGTGGGGAACAAAGTGACTCCAGGGCGAGGGAGCTAATGTAACCTTCCTGCCTCTCACTCCCCCAGACCTGTGCGGCCCAGCTCCAACAAGCACCTGGAACAGCCCCTGCCTCCCACCAGCCGGAGCGCCCGGGAGCCCCCCACCTCCCCACCGGGTACCTGCCGCCTCCCACCTCCATCACTGTGACTGTTTGCATTGTTGTTGGTTTCGTTTCTGTCTCCCCCCTCCGCCCAAGCTCCCCGCAGCCCACCTGGGGGAAGACCTAGACCGTGAGTCCCTCCCCCGCCCCCACCCCCACCCCCACCTCAGGACCTTGGCCGGGCTGTGTGTACTTGTCAGAGCCTTATTGTTCACAGGTGACAGAAATCCACTTCGAACTAGTCCAAAACGCACCTATTTGCCTATCCAAGTCTTGGAGCTAAGAGTGACAGCTGTCCACCCTCGCATGGCACAGAGCAGGTGCCCTGGGAATGTGTTTGAAGGAACGGCCAGGATTAGGGGGAGCAGGCAGGCGCTGGGGGGAACCTGGGGAAGAAGGCAAGGGGTCAAAGCAGACAGCTGCGTCTGTCTTCCGGCCCGAGGAACCGTGAGGAAATAACTCTGTCGGTGGCTGCCCCCACTTCCCAGGCGTGCTGTTCGGGCCCAGCAAACTACAAGGACCCAGGCTCCGAGCAGCCACCGGGCCCTCAGGGCTGCACCGCAGTGGTTGGCCTAGTGGGCGTTGCCAAATCCTGAGCTCGGTTGGCAGCTCCGAGAAGGTGGCCTGGAGCCCCTCTCCACCCTGGGGCCATGGGTCTCCTGGCCCCAGAGCCCCCGGGAACGTCCAGGGGGCAAGTTGACTGGGCTCAAGTGAAACCCTGCGTGACAAGCAAAAGCAGGGGATGTTGGTGGCCAAACAAAGACCAAGAAGAAATGAGGAGAAGTCTTGGGCGACTTGCCTCAGACCCCGCTGTGCCTGTCCCACCCCCACCCTGCTCCCCACGCCTTGCACTGGGCCTGCAAGTGGGTCAGGTGGGACCAGTAAGTACAGTCCCTGCCACACCCACCAGCCCCCATGGCCACCTGGGCTTCTCCTTCTCTGCCCACCTCCTTGCTGGGCCAGCATGCCCGGGCCTCACCCCTGCTCCTTCCGCCCGCTCCCGCCCACCCTGTGGCTGTGGCTCCACCCTCAGCCTCCTGGCGGCCTTGCTCCCGGGCTGCTTTCTCTCTGGGGTCCACCTTGACCGCCCTCTCCATTTCTTTCCCTCCCGGCACTAAGCACTTTTCCGCACACAGTGGTGGGGAGGAGAATGGCCCAAGACCTCCATGGCCCGATCTCCAGAACCCGTGGAAATGTTACCTTGCCTGCAAAAGGGACTTTGTAGATGGGAGCAAATTAAGCACGTGGAGATGGAAGGAGGACCCTAGATTATCCAGGCAGGTCCAATGTCATCACAAAGATGTGAATGTGATCACAGGAGGAACCCGGGACTGGCAGAGCCAGAGGTGGGGGAGGTAAGGGGAGGGGCCAGCCGCCAAGGAACGCAGGCGCCTCTGGAAGCTGGAAAAGACGGAAGATGGATTCTCCCCGGCAGCCTCCAGAAAGGAAGTAGCCTTGACTACCAGGTCCTTGACTTTAGGACCCCCGGACTCCAGATCTGTAAGGAATAACTGTGTTATTTCAGGCCACCCAGTATGTGACAAGTTGTGACAGCAGCAGGAGGCGTGCACGTGCTGCACAGCCTGCCCTACTTTATTCCGTCCGTTCTGGCTCCCCCTTGGGATGGGGCAGGGGCTCTGCCTGCTTTCTCCGTGCAGGCCCCGCCCCACTCAACGCAGCGCCCAGATTCACTGAATGGGGTTTCTAGCCTGGCATGGGCTGTGGTCTCTGCCCAGAGCATCCCCCTCCCCTGGCACTGACCCCAGGCGCCTTCCTCTGATCAGCCAGCCAGGCACCCTGCCCCCCCCCCAGCACCCCAGCACCAAGACCAGTGTGTGGCCTTTGCCTCTGACACTGTCTCTTGTCAGCCCGAGCTCTGCCTGAGGACAAGGACCACAGTTGACCCCTCCAGCCTCCCAGCCTAGGGCCTGGCCCACGGCAGGACTGGGGTACTGTCCCTCTTTGCGAGCCTGGAATCTTCTCTGGACACCTCCCTCACAAGCTGCCACAGAGGTGGTGTTCTCGGGAACGCCCAGGTTCAAGTGCCCTCTCTTTGAGGAAGATTTTCCCTGACCGCTCCTCTTCTCAAAGTTCCGACAGGGCCACTCTGTCCATCCTGGAATCTTTTTTTCTTTTTAATACTCTATTCTATTTTTTAATGTTTTTTATTTATTTTTGAGAGACAGAGACAGCGTGCGCAGGGGAGGGGCAGTGAGAGAGGGAGACAGAGAATCAGAAGCAGGCTCCAGGCTCCGAGCTGTCAGCACAGAGCCTGACGTGGGACCCGAACCCACAAACCGTGGGATCATGACCTGAGCTGAAGTCGGACCCTTCACTGACTGAGCCACCCAGGCACCCCATCCTGGAATCTTCTAGAAGAGCCAGCCTGCCCAAAGGTCCCTCCCAGCCAGAGCCCACTGCCAGGAGGCTTCCTCATTCATTCCCCCTGTCCCTGGGCCAGAGCCTATCTTTGTGACCCTCCCCCCAGGCACCCTCCCCTCTGTAGCGGGACACCACCGTCCGAGCTGATGCCCCACCTTGGACTCTGAGCTCTGGCTCCGGCCCTCAAGCATCTCTGGCGGGGACCCACTGCCTCCCTTAAAGCCTTAAGGCCCTGCCCGCTCAGGTTGGGTCCACCCAACCTCCTCCAGAGGCCAAGAGCGAGACTGGGCCGGCTCGTGGTGAGTCTGTGTCCTCGGACACAGCACCTAACCCTCTGAGCCTCAGTTTCCTCCTCTGTAAAGTGAAGACGTCAAGATGCCCACTGTCAGGCTGTGGTCATTAGCACCCAAGAGGCAAGAGGCGGCCTCTGGGGGAAGCCAAGGGTGGGCAAGGCCTCTGGGAAGGGTGTGGACCAGGGTACACGGGGCCTGCCTGCCGGCCCGGGAGGCTGAAGGTCTGATGGTTCCGTGTACCCTCTGGACACGGACACACGTTTATACCTCAACCCGTCCCAGCGCCTTGCACGTAGTAGGCACTCAGCAGACGTGATCAAATGACACATGTATTTCCTTGACTTTAAAATGCAGTTGGGTAAGAGGCACCTTCAACTGGACAACAGCTCTCCGGGCATCTGGGAAAAGAGGCCAAGCGACAGATGAGCATCTCCGAGCGGAATTCGTGCAGAGATCGCGAAGGGCTTTTCTGGCTGGTGGCCCTGGGGAGACTGCGTTCTCCGCGGAGCAGGGGACCCCGATGGTATTCGCGGCTCCTTAGTGGGGATTAGCCAGACCCGCGGAGGCGGCAGAGCTCATGCCCCAACCCCCTCTGGCCTGGGGTGGGGACTATTCCAGAAAACAGGGTTCTGGCTTCTGAGACTAACGGAGCGCGCCACCTCGTGGCCATAAGCGACAGTGCAGGGGCCGGGCGCCACGCCCTCTCGGGTCTGCCCCGGAGGGCCTCCCAGCACCCAGCCCTGCCCAATCCCCGCCCACTTAGGGCCGCGTGGCCAGGGCCTTCCTCCTTAGCAACTCTGCCTTCTTCTCCTTATAGGGGAGGAGGCTGAGTCCCATAACCTGCGTCTAGACTGTCTTACTGTTGTGTGACCCTTGGAAGGCCCTCGCCCTCTGTGTGCCTCAGTTTCCGTACTTTGCAGGCTGGTGGTCGGGCCTCCTCCCTTCTCACCCCTCACCGCCTTGGCAGCCAGGTGGAGGCCGGCATTTGGCAGACCTGGCCCTCATAGACCTGTACCTGATGCCAGACCAGTGGTCAGTGGGGCTGGGAGGCCAGAGGGAGGGCCTGTCAGAGCCTGGGGGCTGCGGGCTTCTCGGAAGAGGTGTTTCCAAACCGAGGAAAACATCTGAGGAAGAGCAGGCCTGGCAGAGGCCAGAGGGAGGTAGCTGTGGAGGGGTGACAACCTTCTCTGTCCTTGGGCCCATGGGGCGAACCAGCATGCTTGGGTGGGTGGGGGCTGGTGGGCAGCGGTGACCAGTGCAGGGGGAGCCCCATGGGTTTGTAACAGCGACACCGTAGGCTGGACCTTACCCAAGGTTATTGTAAGAGCAAGAGAGTAAGGAGAGTTACGGTCCCACGGACCAGCTCTGTCCGGTGGAACTTTCTAGAATGATTGAAATACTCCATATCAGCACAGTGCTGTGGAGCACTTGAAACATGGCTAGTGGCCCGGGCACAGCAGTCATGGAGTATGACAGTGCGTCGGAAAGACGTGCCCGCAAAGCCGATGAAAACTGGAGCCTCGTGCTTCCTACCGAGGCCAGGCAATTAAGAAAATGATAAAATCACAGAAGAACCACGTAATGCGGAATTAGGAAGGCTCGGAAAATGAGAGGAACAGAACAGTTGGGCGGTGAAGAGCCTGGAGACCAGCTAGAAAGACAAGAGGGAGCAATTCTGGGAAGGAAGACAGAACAAAGACCCACGAAGGAATAAACCACCAGCAGGGCCTTGAGGTAGAAAGTCAGAAACTTTTTAAATCACAAAGAAATGAGACACAGAGAGATAAGGGATTAATGGAGAGAGAGCCCTGGAAGGCAGGGGAGACAGGTCCGGGGTAGGACTGGTGACGGCATCCCCAGGCCAGAACGCCAGATCAGTGGACCGAGCGGGTACCCAAGCTGGGATTCAGGAAGGCATTCCCGCAATTTGAAACAGGCAAACGGGCGCCTGGGGGCTCAGTCGGTTAAGCGTTCAGAGTCTGACTTCGGCTCAGGTCATGATCTCATGGTTTGTGGGTTTGAGTCCCGCATCGGGGTCTGTGCCGACAGCTCAGAGCCTGGAACCTGCTTCAGTTCTGTGTCTCCCTCTCTCTCTGCCCCTCCCCTGCTCCTGTTCTGTCTCTGTCTCTCTCAAAGATAAATAAACATTTAAAAAATTTTAAAACAAACAACCATGAAATTATGTATTGGAAGAGTGTACTCTGCACTAGGAAAATGGGCCCGGAATGACTGACCGAACAGGTCAGCAAAGGCACTGAATGTAATTTATTTATTTGTTTTTAAAAGTTTGTATATTTAATTTGAAAGAGAGAGAGCAAGTTGGGGGGGAGGGGGAGAAAGAAAGAATCTGCAGCAAAGTCCACACCCAGCTTGGACCCCGATAGGGGGCTCATTCCCACGAGCCATGACATCATGACCTGAGCTGAAATCAAGAGTCAGATGCTCAACCAACTGAGCCACCCAGGCGCCCCAGCTACTGAATTTTATTTATTTTTTATTAAACAAGTTTCTAAATGTTTATTTTTGAGAGACAAAGCAGAGTCAGACAGACAGAGCAGGGGAGGGGCAGAGAGAGAGGGAGACAGAGCACCTGAAGCAGCTCCAGGCTCCGAGCTGTCAGCACAGAGCCCGACGCGGGGCTCGAACCCACGAACCGTGAGACCATGACCTGAGCCGAGATCGGATGCTTAACCTACTGAGCCACCCACACGCCCCCTCCGCCCCCCTCTTCTCAGCCACCGAATTTTCAAGAAAAAGAAAAGAAAACCCTCTGGACACCCAGGCAAACAATAAGTTTGTGTCACTTGCAAGGGAAACAAGCAGGTGGCCGTGGAGCGTTCCAGCCGGGCTTTGTGCCGGGAGACGGGTTCTGCAGGTGCGAGGGGAGAAAGCGTGAGCCCCGCGCATTGTGTCCGGTCCCGACGGGCTTCGGGGCGAAGGCTGCAGGGAAGCTGGCCTCGCCGAGGATTCCTGTTCCTGCCTGAAGTAATCTGCTGAGATTAAGTTGCTGCCCTGCCTGAAGTAATCTGCTGAGGACACGCTTCCGGAAACACACGGAGGCAGAGGCAGGCGGATCAGCGTGGATGATGAGCGCTGAGTACGTTTCATCTTCAGCATGAGGCGTACTGAGGGGGGGGCGGGGGGGGAAGAGGGTAGAAAAGTCACATCAGCCGGCCGCTTACATTACAGGGGTTAGCGGGACCTACAAATATGGTTTTAAATCAGATTATAGGGAAGGGGAAGAAAAGAGAAGGAATCAAAGGCCATCAGCTAATTTCATTATCGCTCTTGCTTGGGGAGCAATAGGCAATTGCAGACGGAGGGAGGGAGGGAGGGAGGGAAGGAAGGGGGGAGGGAAAGAGAAAAGGAGGAAGCAAAGCAGGCAGTGAACCAATGATATCATATAAAGGTATTAACAGACAGTAATCGTTAAAACATATGTCAAGTATAATAAAAAGAGAATAAATAAAACAGTAGAGAAAGGCAATCATTTATCTAAAAGAGCGGTATGAATATTTTTCATTCCTTTTTTTATGCTTATTTAATTTTGAGAGAAAGAGAGTGAGAGCGGAGCAAGGTCAGAGAGAGAGGGAGAGAGAGAGTCCCAAGCAGGGGCCATGCTCAGCGCAGAGCCCGACGTGGGGCTTGAACTCATGAACCGTGAGATCGTGACCTGACCTGAAAGCAGATGCTCAACCACCTGAGCCAGCCACGTGCTCCTGTTTTTCATATTTTTAAAAAATGAAAACATAATTTGACTTTTATATTGGGGGCGCCTAGGTGGCTCAGGTGGTTGAGTGTCTGACTTAATTTAGGCTCAGGTCATGATCTCATGGTTCGTGGGTTCGAGCCCTGCGTCGGGCTCTGTGGTGACAGCTCAGAGCCTGGAGCCTGCTTCAGATTCTGTGTCTCCCTCTCTCTCTGCTCCTCCCCTGTTCTCTCTCTCTCAAAGATAATAAACATTAAGAAATGCTTCTTAATAAAATAAATTAACTTTAAAAAGTCTTAGTTGCGCCTGGGTGGCTCAGTCAGTTAAGCTTCTGACTTCAGCTGAGGTCATGATCTCGTGGTCTGCAGGTTCGAGCCCCATGTTGGGCTCTGTGCTGACAGCTCAGAGCCTGGAGCTGCTTCGGATTCTCTCTCTCTCTGCCCCTCCCCCCTTGCACTCTGTCTCTCTCAAAAATAGACATTTAAAAAATGTAAATGTTTACTTATATTTTTTAGTAATCTCCACACCCAATGTGGGGCTTGAACTCACGACCCGGAGATCGAGAGTCACAGGCTCCATAGACTGAGCCAGCTGGGTGCCTCCACCCAAATTTTTAAACCTTTACCTTAAAGAAGAGAGAAATAACAGGGTTCTTCTTCGAACATACTTTGGTAGGGGCCCCTGGGTGGCTCAGTTGGTTGAGCAATGGACTCTTGATTTCATTAGGCTCAGGTCATGATCCTGGGGTCATGGGTTCGAGCCCCTCATGGGGCTCTGTGCTGACAGTGCAGCCTGCCTGAGATTCTCTCTCCTTTTGCGCCTCCCCCACTTGTGCTCACACTTTCTCTGTCTCTCAAATAAAAAAATTAAAAATTAAAAAAAGAAAAGAAAATAGATTGGTGACATATTGTTGAATTTTTAGAAATCATAAAAAAACAAAAACTTAAATAAATGACCCTAAATTGCATATTAAATGGCAACCTAGCCACCCCCAGGGGGCTTCCAAGGGACCTTAAAATACACGAATTTGTCTGCACACCTCTGGTGGCACATGGCTTCAGGACAACGAGAAGTACAAACATTTAACTCCTTTCAGTAATCACGATGGGGCTCCTGTGGGTATCGGGTATTGGAGGCAAGGTGGAAAAAACACACCCAAGATTTTCTCCGCATGCCATTTTGAGTTCAGGTGAGAGGCGACGGAGGGCAACGGGTTCGGGTAACAGAGCCGTACAAAGTGAGCACAAAGTGTCGGTGTAGACATACATATACTTCCATAGAAACACACGTTTGCCTACTCTGTCCAGGGACAGTGCCTCAGGAGCGAGGAACAGCCCGAGACACTGAGCACCCCCCGGAGGAGACTACGATCTCTAATTCCCTCTGACAGGACCCACAGCTCCTTGGAAGAAGGCTGGTTCTAGGTCAGGGAATGGACAGGATGAATCTGGAACATCTCACACGGAAAAAGCGAGAAGCGGTCACAGACCCCTGGGGTCGCGTCAGAATGAGACAGATGCCACGGAACAGTCTCCCACTGACCCAGGACAGGACAGTTAGCGCATCAGTAAGGATCAGAGCGGCGGTGGGTTGAAGCACAGTGTATATGCGTAAGTCCATCCACCATAATGATGCCAAAAGCAAGTTCACATTTATAGGATCCTAGGGAATCGACCCATTACTTTGAAACTTATAAATAAGTCAGCCGTCTGTCCTCCCTTGCCTAAGTGACCTGTGACGCAGGTGACGCGGGGGGAGGTTTCTCTTTCCAGAATTCCAGCCAGTGAGTCAACGGCGGCGGGAGAATTTGAAGACCGCCATTTTGCACTTCTTCAGGGATTCAGAGGTCCTGGGCGGCGATGGGCAATGGTGGTCAAGGGATCCTAAACAACAGAAAGAGAAATCCGACATCGTGGTAACTCCCAACAGGAAACTCACCGCCACCCCCTCCCATGAGGTCATCTTGCCAAAAAATATCAAAACTGAATCCGATTAAGCTTCTAAATCTGCCCAACACGGTGGCCACTCCCCCCCCACGGGCCTATTTACAGTGAAAGTAAACTTAACTAAAATGAAAAGAAGTGAAGAACCCAGTTCTGCAGCTAAACTAGCCACCTCCCAAAGGCGGGGGGGATGTAGGGGGTCAGGTGGGTGCACCCTCAGAGTCTTCCGGGCTCCTCCCAGGCGCGGATGACCCCGTCCTGCTCACCAGGTTCTCCGCAGCCCCTGAGAACCGGCATCGGCCTCCTCCAGCCTCCTGGCACTGGGCCCGGCTCTCCTGCACAGGGCCTGGGGGCGCAGGGAATGCTGGGTACGGGGACCCACAGGGGCCAGGGCCCCTCAGCTCCCTGCCCGCAGGGGAGACAGACCACGGCAGCCCCAGGTCTCCAGTGCAGGGGAAGGTCTGTGTGTGGACAGACGCTCTTTTTTTAAATAACTTTTTAAAGAAAAGTTAGATTTATAGAAAACCTGCAACAATTCCCCAGAGTTGCCTTGCCTGACACCCCACACCCAGTTTTCCAAATTGTCCTCCTGCATTTGTGGAAACAGATGAATCGATCTCCATATTGTAACAAAAGTCCACGCTTCACTCAGACCGACTTCGTATTCACATCATATCCGTACTTCTGCGTTCCGAGACCCATCGGGACACCATGTGACCTTCAGCTGTCACGGTTTCTCCTCTTCTCTTTGTTTTTGCCGATCTTGGCGGTTTTGAGGACGGAGGAGGTGTTTTGTAGATGTCCCTTGACTAGGATTTGTCTGACGTTTTTCGAGGGGTTAGACTGGAGTCACGGTTTGGGGGAGAGGGACAGACAGGGACGTCTGTCTACCCAGATTTTTCTTTATAAAAAACACCATTTTAATTGTGTTCTTTTGTGCAGCTGAACTTTGTTTAGACTTACCCACCTATTCCTATCATTTTTATGGTGATAATCTACGCCACGTTTCGGGGTACGTTCACCATCTTCTCCACGTTTAGGGGTACGACCCAGCAACACTGAGTGCATCCACCCTGTTGTGAGGCCCTCACACCGTCGGTCCCCAGACCTGACCCTCTGCCCCCATCGGCCACTCAGTCCCCATCCCCGCCCCCAGCCCCTAACGGCCACCACCCGCTGTCTGTCTTTGTGATTCGGACAACTCTAGCTCACATAAGAGGAATCTCACGGTGTTTGTCCTATATCTGACTTACTGCGTTGAGCATGACGTCCTCAGGCGTCACCCGCGTTGTAGCGGGGGCACCAGAGTACCTTCCTTTTTAAGGCTGACTCCTGTTCCACCGTGTGGACAGACCACATTTTGTTTACACGCTGATGGGCACTCGGATTGTTTCCACCCGTCAGCGAGTGTGAGCGATGCTGCCGTCCGCGGGGCGCACAGACACCCCTTCCAGGCCCTGCCTTCGGCTCTTCGGGGTGTGCTCCTGGGTCAGGTGGGAGTTCTGTATCTGACCCCTGGGGGAACGGCCAGACTCGTTTCCACCGCAGGGGCGCCATTTTACGTTCCCACAATGCACAGCTTCCAATTTCTCCACCTCCTCGCCAATGGGACGCTGCGTCTGTGGCTGTTTTTAAAAGAATAGCCATTCTGATCAGGGTGGAGTTTATGCCTTTATACGTTTTTTCAAAATTTATTATTTTCTGAGCAGGTGCCATGGACTGAATTTTGCGTACCCCCCAGATTCACGTGTTGAACCCCTCACCCCCGAAGGTATTTGGAGGTGGGGCCTTTGGAAGTGATTGGGTTTAGGTGAGGCCAGATGGTAGGATCCCTGATGGGATTTGTGTCCTATAATAAGTGAGAGGGAGAGATCTTTCTGTCTGTCACTGGCTCGTGAGCACCGAGGAAGGGCCACGTGAGGATACAGTCTGAAGGTGACTGTCTCCCCCCGGGAGAGGCCTCTCACCAGCCGTCTACACCCAAGAGACTGAATCAGCAGCACTCCGGGCACTGAATCAGTCTCATCTCAGACTTCCAGCCTCCCGAACTATGAAAAAATAAAGTCTGTTGTTTAAGGCCCCCGCCCCCTCGCCCCCCTCACCCCTCAGACCCTCAGACCGTGGTCTTTCTTACGTCGGCCAAGCTGACTGAGACACCAGGTGATCCGTTCACAGGGTTCAATATCCAAAAGGCACAAAAGGCATCCAGGAAGCCACCTCATTCCCATCCCCAGAAAGTCACACCCCTGCAGGGAGGGAACCGTTGAGCCAAGAGCCCATAGTGAGACGGATGGTGACCAAAGTGCCCTAGGCAGAAGGAAGAGCTGTGCAAAGGCCCTGAGGTGGGAAAGACATTCAAGGAGCTGAAAGGAGGCCCAGAGGTTGAAGACAGGTGACCAAGGTGAGCCCAAGCAGCTTGGTGGGGACAGCGCCCTGCAGGGGCTTTGCTGGCAGCCTGGGGTCTGATCCTGCCCCGTCGGCTCCCAGGTACAAGAGCCTCCTCTCTCTGCGCCTCAGTTTCCTCATCTGTAAAATAAGGATAGTGATTGTGCTGCCCTCGTGGGGGTGTGAGTGCCTTGGCTTCTGTAAAGCCTTAGTGGCTGCTGCGGTCAGCGCCACACTCAGGGTCCCTGGTCGCCCCCGAGCACGGGCGTGGGCCGGGACGCAGGGCTGACGAGCCTATCTCGCTGTCTCCCTCGCCAGCAGGCCTCCCCCGCCGGCCAGAGCATGTCGCACACCCCGGGGGTCAGTCACCCCTTCCCCCCCAGGATGCAGGAGGCAGGAAGCGGCCTGGCAGCAAGTGCGGTCGGCTATGGCCCGGCCCAGGGAGACATGGAGCAGCCGGCTCCGCACCCGCTGGGTGGCTCTGCTGACCGTCTCCGCAGACTTGCCCAGTGAAGGGAGCAGTGGGGCATCCACACAGACTCCAGCACAACCTCCCGCAGGTGGGAGTACCCCCAGGACAGGGGGAGGAGGGGCGGTCAGGTTGAAGAGGGCAGATTGCGGCTGACAATGATCGCTCCGGCTGCTAGAGAGGATGGACTGGAGGGAGCCCGGCGGGTGACAGGGGACCAGCTGGAAAGCTCCGGCATGTCCGGGAGGAGGGGGAGATGACGGAGGCCTGGACCGAGGTGGCCACTTTGGAGATGGAGGACCAGAAAGGCCCATGCTGTGGGCCTGGAGGTGGGGTCCAGGGGCTAGACGGGAGGTGGCCGGCGGCTGCAGGAGACTGGGCCACCCGCGGGGCCAGGAGGGGCCCCGAGACCTTTCATAGGGGTCCGTGGCCAGGAAGCAGGACCTCCCACTCCGCTCCGCCTGCCCCCCACCGGCTAGCCTAGCCGGTCCCAGGACCCTGGCCCGCCACCTCCCAGCAGCCAGCGCTTCCTCCTGGAGGACCTCGCCATCCCCGTCACTCCTCAGCTGCGGAGGCCCCACAGCCTCTGGAGATGATCTAAGCCATTTCAGGGCCTCCGCCACCTCACCACTCAGGGGACAGGGGCACAGCTCCTGCGGCGGCTGCGGCATAGGTGTTCATTCCCCACCCCCACCCCCAAACCTGCGCCTCCCGCAGCCTCGGTGGGGGTGGGAGGTGAGGAGGTGGGGAGGGGCGTGGCCTGGCCTGGGGGCGTGGCCTGGCCTGGGGGCGGGGTCCAGGCGTGACTGCAGCTCAGAAAGGAACAGGTGTCACCTTTGTTCATTTCAACTCCCTCCCGGGGGACTCAGGCGGCCTGTCCTCCTGTCACACGGGCGGAGCCAGGCTCTGAGCTGCAGACTCAGTCCCTTCCTCTGTGCCCTCAGGATGCCCACGGGCAAGGCCGTCACCCAGAGAAGGGAGGGGGCGCCCAGACAGGCTCTGCCTCAGCGGGGAGAGGGGGCCTGCAGCCTCCAGAGCAGCCGTGAACAAGGGAGGGAACTTTGAGACCCTCTGAGACCCGAGCCCCTCGGCTCCCCTTTGAAGGAGGGAAGAGCCTGGCCGGGAGGCAGGAGGGCTCGGCCACCGGCCACAGCGCCTCTGGCAAGTCCCTCCTCTTTCCTGGTCCTCCGTGGCCGCGCCCCGCCGCTGGCTTGTGAGGACGCGTGGTGGCCACGGGCTAGGAGCGCAGACTCTGAGAGGCGCGGCCCGGACTTGAGTCTGGCTCTGTGTCCCGAGGAGTCCGTGAGTTCATGTTTATAAAGATTTAAAACAGCGCCTGGCACGTGGTGTGCAGCGTGAATGGAAACTCCAGACTCCATCCAACTCTTCACTGTTCACTTAGGAAATGTGTTCGTACTCGGTCTGGCCGGGCCCTGGGGTCGGCAGAGATGAACCAAAGGAAAATACAAGAAAGGTAGGAGGGACCGGGTCCCACCATAGCCTGCACCTGGCCATCCGTGAGGGCTCCCGGGTGCAAAGGGACATGAGAGACAAGCAGGAGTGTGTCAGGGGTGATCAGGGAGGGCTTCTTGGAAGAGGAGGCATTTAGGTGGGGCCCGGGGCCCCCGGCTGGCAGGGACAGACACAGCCTGTGCAGCCCACTGATTTCTGGTGGAGCCACATTAGTCGGAGCTGTGCTGGCCACTCGCACGGCGGGGGCCGGGGACCTGAAGCGACGGATTGCACCGCTGATCGGATCCTTACACCCACTTGGTTGGGTGCCCGCCTGGCCCTTTCCGCTGGGGCTTCCCCCCGGCGCTGGGGTCTGGGGAGGGACAGGTGCGGGCTAGCGGCTCCCCCGCTCTGCTCCTCTCACAGATCCCAGCTGAATCCTGAGGCTGGGGTGCTGCACACCGCCGCGACCGGCGAGGCAAGACCCCTGGGGCTGGCCTGCCCGACCCCCTGCAAAGCTTCTGAGGCCTCATCCTCCCGCTCGTCCTCCAGCATGTGCCAAGTCTCAAGGCCATCCGAAGGCACTGCCGGGAGCCGACCTGGGAGCCCGGGGCCTGCCTGGGCAGAGTCTGGCCCAGGAGCCCGTGAGCTGCCCTGACTGCCAGGAAGACAGCCGACGCCCACGCCAGCCTGCCCAGGCACACACCTCACCTCCCAGCTACCTATGACGCGGCTGGCAAGGCCTGCTCCGGGCCGGGCTGGGGGTCTCCAGCCTTGGGGCTTCCCAATGAAACGAGGAGTTGCAGGTGACAGAAAAACGGACTCGGGCCAGCGTGAGCAGAAAAGAAAGTGTATGAATGCACGGAACCGCGTGTCCTTCAGGCACGGCTGGATCCAGGGCTCAGAGGGCTTCTTTTTGTGTTCTCTCCATCTCACGGCTGTTCTAGGCCAACATTCTCCCCCGGCAGCGGCCTAGGCACCTGCTGCCCAACTGTTCTAATGGAAGTTTCAGAACTGGGCCTCACTGGCCGTGGGTGACGCCCCTGGAGCTCGAAGGACCGGGTCAGGACCACCTGGACCGTGTGGCCTGAGAGCAGGGGAGGGGGGCTGCCTGCTGCTTGGGCAGGGGGAGGGTCAGAGGTCTGTGGCCAGCACGGCCTGCACAGGGCCAGCAACAGAACAACGGCTCTAGCACACCGGCTTGGGGTGAGTCTCCTAGGGCCTTGGCACACGCTGTGCTCTCTGCCTGGATCAGCTCGCCACCCCTGTCCCTCCCTCGGTGAGTTCCTCCCTCCTCATCCTGGAGGTCTGCAGCTCTGATCGCACACGTTAGACTCTCCCGCTCTCTTCCTGGCCTCCTGCCCTCTGTTCCAGACTCTCTGTCTCCTTACCTCTCAGTGCTGCCTCCCGGGAAATTTCCTCAGACCTGCGTTCCGATGCACGGATTCTCTCTTCAGCTCTTTATTGCATGGCGTTCTAAGTTTCAACATTTAGGGGCATCTGGGGTCGCTCAGTCAGTTAAGCGTCTGACTCTTGGTTTCAGTTCAGGTCACGTTCTCACCGTTTGTGAGTTCAAGCCCCACATCTGTGCTGTCAGCTCAGAGCCTGCTTGGGATCCTCTCTCTCTGCTCCTCCCCTGCTCACTCTGTCTCCCCCAGAAAAATAAGCAAACTTAAAAATTTTCAGAGTTTATATTTTCTTTTTTTTTTTATTTATTTTTGAGAGACAGAGAGAGACAGTGTGAGCAGGGGAGGGTCAGAGAGAGAAGGAGACACAGATTCCAAAGCAGGCTCCAGGCTCTGAGCTGTCAGCACAGAGCCCGACACGGGGCTTGAACCTACAGACTGTGAGATCATGACCTGAGCCAAAGCTGGATACTCAACCGACTGGGCCGCCCAGGTGCCCCTGTCTTTTCTTTTTTAACATGTATTTATTTTTGAGAGAGAGAGAGCATGCAGAGGAGGGGCAGAGAGAGAGGGGGACAGAGGATCCAAGCAGGCTCTGCACTGTCAGCTCAGAGCTCAGCGTGGGGCTCGATTGTGTCCTGAGCTGAAGTCCGACACTCAACAGAGCCCCCCAAATGCCTCTGTTTTGTCATCTTTTTAATTTTTTTAACTTCTATTTATTTTTGAGAGACAGAGAGACAAAGCATGAATGAGGGAGGAGAAGAGAGAGAGGGAGACACAGAATCTGAAGCAGGGTCCAGGCTCTGAGGTGTCGGAGCCCCCGCAGGGCTGCGTGGAGGGCGGGGGGGGGGGCGTGCTGGGGGGTGTCCCAGGGCGATGCTGGGGGGTCCCGAGGAGATGTGGGGCGCTGCTGACGACGCCCCGGGATCGGGCCAGCTGGCCGTGCTCATTGGACACCATCTAGAAAACTGTTTTCAGGCAGCGTGGACACAACCTGACTGAGCTCCTTTGAAGACGGCCGTCATGAAAGAGCCTCTGTGACAGCGACAGGGTGCGCGTCCCTCCCGTCCCCGAGGCCAGGCCTGGGTTCCGGCATCCCCAGGGCTTCCCAGCCCCACTCACGCCCACCTCCTTCCATCCAGGCACCGCCTGTCCCACACTGTCACGTCCACTTGTCTCCGGCCCGGGCCTGCTTGGACCTATGTCCCCGGGGTCTGTCCCTGGAGGTGGGCCTGGCCTCATTCGTCCCATGGGGCTGAGTGAGCCCCTCCTCTATCCCAGGCCCTCCGCTCAGTGCCACCCGATGGGAAGAGCTGGTCGTGGCCGTCAGAGGTCGTCTGTGGGGGCTGACGGCTGTACTGGGCAGAGACAGGGAGCAGCAGAAACAGGGGCTGCTCCGAGGCTGTTGGGGGACCCCCGGGGGAGGTGACATTCGACATGCAACTAGAACATGGGCCGTACCTTTCCAGATACAGGAACAGGGGAGGGAACGGGGGCCCTGGAACGGGGCAGTGGCCTCAGCGCATTCTGGGAAGGCACATTACGGGGTTCTCTAAGACGAGACCCACGATTCTGCAACCCCCCAGCTGGGGCAGGGACGAAAGTGTCATTCTGGGCTGCTCTTCCCAGCTGCGGGGGTAAAGAGGCCGCCCCGGGGGCTGAGGCTCACAGTTGGAAGGACGCAAGAGTTTGTGCAGAGCAGCCGTGGCCGGGCTCAGCTGGGCGGTCAGTTCTGTTCGGGGGTCTCTCGTGCAACTGGGTCACGTGGTGGCCGGGAGCAGAGGGTCCCTGCAGCCTGGTGGCCTCCCAGTGGCCTCTCTCTCCACAGCGCCTCACCCACGACGGCCTCCGCACATGGCCTCACTTCCTGGGGATGGTCAGCGGGCTTCCCAGAAGGTAAGGTCCCCAGCGGCCAGATCTTCTGAAAGCTTAGGTCGCCTTCGGCTGGCACTTCGGCTGCAAGACGTGTGGCCAGTCGGGATCTGGCGTGGAGGGGGCTGAACTAGAGTGGGGGCACCAGGAGGCGTGGCTCCCTGCGGGCCTTCGTCGGAGCCTGGTCACCACGTGCTAGATCTTGGGTTCAGGCTCAGGTCTTGTCTGGTGTCCCCACGCCACGCTCTTGACCACTCTGACTCTTCTCCTCTGGAGGGGCCACGGCCACCTCTGGGGGCCCTGCTGCAGTCACAGTGAGGCCACACACCTGTGAGAGCTGCTCCCGAAGAGCAGAGTTGCCTGTACGGGGCCCGTATCAGCTACCCAGTGCTGTGTGACAAAACCACCTCAAACCTAGTGGTCACTTATTTCTCAGGAGTCTGCCGGCTGGTTGGGCAGTTTTGCTGGCCTGGGCTGGCTCGGGCGTCTGCAGTCACTGAGGGTCAGTCCCGTGGCTGTGCTCTCGTGGCCGGGCTCCCGGCTCCAGCCTGGCCAGCTTCTCTGCTCCACGTG
Organism: Suricata suricatta; assembly: GCF_006229205.1. Taxonomy (NCBI): domain Eukaryota; kingdom Metazoa; phylum Chordata; class Mammalia; order Carnivora; family Herpestidae; genus Suricata; species Suricata suricatta. Next base: position 2,957,280 of record NC_043709.1, read on the forward strand.
GTCCGTCATCCGCTGGCAGGACGGTCAGGCTTGGACCCACGGTGCGCAGGGCTCGGCAGGAGAGCAGAGGGCCAGGCTCAGATGGGCACTGTGCCACCTCCACTGGATTCTACCTGCCAAGTCATCCCCCAGATTCCCTGTGGGGAGGCAGCCTCCACCTTCCAAGGAGCTGAGCAGTCACTCTGCAGGAGGCACAAGGCACGAATGTAACGAGGGGCCAAGAAGGGGGACCTCCAGTCATCCGTCACCACCGCACCTGTGCGAGGGCCCCTTTCCCGTGCCGCGATGCGGGGGGGTCCCCATTCAGCCCGACACCTTTGTGCCAACCCCCCAGACTCCACCTCACCCCGAAGACCACGCCGGACGCTCCCCCGGACTGGGCCGGCCCAGGACCCGGGGCTGGAGGCAAGGGTCTCACCTGCTGGGTCAGGAGCCGAGGCCGATCACGGGACACGGGGAAGCAGAGAAAACAGGTCAGAGAGAGTTCGTGACGGCAGGGACCGAAAGAGGCTGAGCAGAGCGAGGGACAGCACGTTTGTACGTGTGTGTCCTGTGTTTTTATTTGTGCGTATACTTGTGTGTGTTTGCACACCGGTGCTCAAGATGGGGAGGTTCAGGCGAGCCCCACGCCTCCCCTCTGTGCACGCCCCAGCCCCCAGGGCGCCCCCACCGTAGAGCTGGCTCCTCCCTCTGCTCCCGCCCCCTCCTCCCCGGCAGCAGGCTGAGAGCCCCCGGCCCCAGGGAGGTGCAGGTGTGGGGAGGGAAGGCAGCCTGAGGGACCGGGGTTCGCTGGCTCCTCCGACCACCTCCAGTGCAGACCAGACAAGGACAGGTCTTGCCCTCACCAGGTGGGGAGGGAAGTGGGGGCTCCCAGCCCCTGCGTCCCCCTGTGGCAGCCTCCCCACCTTCCTTGTGGGAACCAGAGCGGAAAGTGACCGGAGACACGAGAGCCTGGTTCACGCAGGACCTGAAGCCGGTAAGCAGCGGGGGAAGATCTCATCACGCTGGCCGTTTGCAGAGCTCTCTGCGGGGGGGCCTGGGCTCCGCAGGGGTCCGAGGTGTCCGGGATGGAGGGGCTGCGAGCCAGCTCCCACTGGCAGGCTGCCCGGCTCCTGTGAGCCCCTTTCCACATCGGGCAGTACTGTCCAGGCAGGGGAACCGGGCAGTGGTGAGTCCTCGGCAGGATTTGGCAAAGGCGCACCTCCGGCTAGAATTCCGCCTTCCCGTCTACCTGGCGAACTCCTACTCCTACTTCAAAACCCAGCTACCCTGGAAAGCTTTCTCAGACACCTTTTCCCCTCCCAGTGGGGAGACGACACTTTCTCTTCGGAGTGACCTGTCCCTTGGCTGTATCCCCCGGTGTTTTGACTCATACGGGTTCAGTAGACGGACCTCCGAGAGGGCAGGCCAGCACAGCAGATTCCCTGGGCCCCACGTCAGTACAGAGCAGTGGTGTGTGGCCCGCATGACATACAGCGCCCTTCCCCCCTGGTCTTGGCCCCGGGATCCAGCTCTGTGTGAGGTTTGGGGGTGACGGTGGAACCCCTCAGGGGCCAGCCTCGCGGACGCTCCCGGCCTCCACTCCGGACAAAGGCCTCCTTTTCCCCCCAGGACGCCGTGGTCGGGAGCGGCTGCTCATGAGTGGGCACCTCGGGCTTCTGTGGACAGCACGGCCCCGTCCCTTCCGCGTGGCGGGCCGTGTGAGCAGGGCTTCACCGCGGAAGCCCCCAGCTCAGCCCCCAGGGGGCAGCCGGAAAGAGTGCCCCATTCTGCATGTCCACAGGCCACCCTCCCAGACCTGCGACTATCTGGTCGTGGCCAAGGGGGGAAGGTTGCGGGTGGAGTTTGAACTCTGGTCAGCAGGCCGGCAGCTTCCTTCAGAAGGGGCGCCTCCTGGGGTGGGGCGATCACCCTCCAGCCTCGAGCGGGGCCAATGTGGTCAGATCTTTCCTGGACGGTGAAGCGGGGAGGCAGGAGAGCCAGTTTCAGAGCACAGCAGTGTGGGAAAGGCCATGGCGACCGGCTGCCGGCTCTGAACTTGGAGGAGGGGCCGCGAACCCGGGAGGCGGGTCATCTCAAGCAGCTGCGACAAGCAAGAAAACGGTTCTCCCCGGCGCCCCGGGAAGGAGTCCGTGCTGCTGACGTTTCGACTTGACCCACAGGGGAGTACATGTGTGTTGTTTTAAGCCGTGGAGTCTGTGGGAGGCTGTTACACCAGCCCCAGGAAGTGGGTTCAGCCCATCTCATGGAGGAGGAGACTGAGGCCCAGAGAACAGAAGGGTCTTGCCCAGGCCCACAGCCAGCGGCACTGCCCAGCCTCCGACTCACTGCCCGGTGCTCCTGGCCCTGCCTACGGTCCCCCACCCCTGCCCCCGACAGGGTCAGAGCCCCCAGCAAACAGCTGTGGCTTCGGCTGGGGTGTGGGGCTGGAAAAGGCAGCCACACCCCCTTCCCGGGGTGCGCCCGCAAATGAGTGGATTTGGTGGACAGAGAAGCCTCAAATCCTGCAGAGCAACCAATTAACCAATTTTGACAGAAGTTGGAACTTGCAGGAAATGAGGCCTCTGCCAACACCCCCTCCTTGTCCTCTGGTTCCCCCCCCACCCCAAGCAGGCGGCAGCTGGTCCCAGACGTCCTCTGGATCTGCTGTCCTCAGCTCCGCGGGCGCCCAGGCCGCACCTCCTGCGTCCAGAGCCAAGCCCCGTGGCTCTGGCCTATTTATGGTGTCCTCACCCCTCTTTTTCCCTTTTCATCAGGCCAGGGTCTGCTCCCCTCCTCGAGCTGCAGGACTCAGCACGCACACCGAGTCCCAGCAGCGTGTGACTCATGGCCCCTGCTGCTGGGAGGGCCCTCCTCTGCCCGGCTGCGCAGCCCGGTGGGGCCCCGGGGCTCGCCCGCTGCCTGGGTGGGACCCAGAGCCCCTGCTGCGTCCCTGCGCCCCCCCCCCCCCCGGGTCCCTCCAAGAGCCTCCAGGGCCTCTGGCTGGCTTTCTCCCTGATGATCGCTGCTGACCCTTCTAGGAAAAGATTTTCCCCGGCACGGAAGGATGAGGGGATGCCTTTTCTCCCTGGCAGGTCTGGGGACCAGGAGCCCATTGGTGTTGGTGGCACCTCGGGCTGGTACGTCTTCCTGCAAACCACACGGGTCCCAGGCTTCTCCCCCACCCCCCCCGCCACCTCCTGGTTGCCAGATGGCCAAAGTTCCCACGCTTCCCAGAATTTGGGACCCCCCTGGCCCCAGGCCCTGGGGGGAGCAGGGAGGTGGCTGTCCCCATCCCTCCAGGCTCCGGGCCAGGCTTCTCTGCTCCATGTCGCGCCCCAGCCGCCTAGAGCAGCCCCTCCCCTGGCCTCTGAGCAGCTGCCCCTCCCGGGTCCTCTGGGTGACCAGAGCCTGTGCTGTGTCTCCGACACGTCCCCTGAGCGGGCGGCGGGGCTGTGGCGTTGAGTGTCGCGGCGCTGGGGAGCCGACGTTCCTTCAGGACGGTGGCAAAAATAGAGACGGTCTTCCCGCCGCTGCTCCCAGGAGCTGGTCCCTCACGGCTGCCCCGTCCCTCCCTGCAGCTTTCGTCTCTCAGACGAGGCCCCCGAGGCCCCTGCCTGCGACGGGGACTCACCCGGAGGAGGACGGGGTCGGCTCCCAGGCGTTGGGACCCTGGTGCAGAGAGCTCCCTCCCCCGTCCCATCCCCTCTTTTTGTCATTTTTTAAGAAGATACAATTCAGATTTGGGAACTTTCTTTGTCTGGGTCTCCCCCGTTCCCGCAGAATCACTAAGGGAATCATTCTTGCCCACGTCATCTTCCCCGAAAATGTTTTGCAAATGGGAGCCAGAGAAATAAACCAGGAGGGGGCTTCCTGTGGCCGCCATCCCTCCAAGAGGGACGTTTGGAGGCGGAAGATTCTGGAGGGAGACATGGGGCCCTTTTCCATCACCACCTCCCCACAGCCCCCGGGCTTCTCAGGATGCGTCGGATCTGCAAACGGGGACCCCTCTGTCCACAGGGGCTTCACGGAAGGAGACCCGGTGAGTGCTCCCGGTGAGTGCTCCCTGGGCTGAGTCAGAGGAAGGAGACCGTGAGCCGGTGGGGAGGGCAGGGAGGGGCTCCCGTGCTGGGCCCAGATGTGGGGGGACCTTGGTGACTCTATTTCCCCCATCCCCACCCCCACCTTCCCTCCAAGGGCTGGTCCTGCAGACTCTCCCTGGAACCCTAGCCCGGATCCGACCGCTTCTCCCACCACCACGGCCCAGAAGTCCCATCGGGATGCCTGGACAGTGGCCTTCCAAACCTGCCATCAGCCAGGGTGAGGGTTTGAAAGCACGACTCTTCTCTCCTGCGCGCCGCTGCCTGAGGTCTTTCTGTCAGATGCCGGAGAAAAGTCAAAGTCCCGGCTGTGGTCCATGTGACCCCCTGCCACTCCCTGTCTCCACCCATAGTGGCCTCAGACATGCCCTGCACACGCATGCTGCCCCAGGCCCTTTGCATCGCCGCTGATCTCCCCTGCCCAGAATGTGCCTCTACAAATGTCGGGCAGGCCCCCGTGTCACGTGGCTGAAAGGCCTTTCCAGATCACCTCACCCCAAATAGCCCACTTGCCACTCTGGCCCCATTATTCCACTTATTTTCTTCCCACAAAGTGGAATATTTCCTTATGTTAATTGTCTGTATTCTCTTACAGGATGATCTCTCCACGCGAGGCCAGGGCGCTGCCTGTTGTGTTAGCCATGGCAGTGAATGGACATGGAAGGCAGGCAGGCGTGCACGCACGCGGAAGGGAAGGAGACCACCAGGGGCAGGGATGGGACAGCTGGGGCATCCCCGGCCTCACGGCTGCTGGGGTGGGGGCCCCTGAACAGGGCGGGTGTGGAGAGGGGGGAAGACAAGCAGAGGGCCCTGGCTTCCCACCTCACTCCGCCCCGATCCTCCCTGGGGCAGCTTTGGTGCCCCCCTATACCTAGCAGGGACCCTGGAAAGTCCCTCAAGAAAGTCCCCCGAGAGCCATTGATAATGGTGCAGCTGTGGTCACAGTGTCAAAATATACTAATAGAGAATAATTTCAAAAAAGATTCTGCATGGGTTTTTTTGGGGAGAAAGGTCTTGCCTTTTTTTCCCCTCCACTTAAAAGGAAGGGAGGTTATGGGGTGCCTAGGTGGCTCAGTCGGTTAAGCGTACAATTATTTTAAAATATTTATTTTTGACAGAGAGAGAGGGAGGAGGGGCAGAGACTGAGGGAGACACAAAACCAGAAGCAGGGTCCAGGCTCTGAGCTGTCAGCACAGAGCCCGATGCGGGGATTGAACCCACGAACTGTGAGATCATGACCTGAGCTGAAGTGGGACGTTTAACCCACTGAGCCACCCAGGCGCCCCGAGTGTCAAGTCTTGATTTCAGCTCAGGTCATGATTGCACGGTTTGTGAGACCGAGCCCCATGCTGGGCTCTGCACTGTTCTGCCTGGGATTCTGTCTCCCTCTCTCTGCAGCTCCTCTGCTCTTGCTGTCTCTGTCTCTCTCTAAATAAATAAATAAACTTTAAAAATTGTTTAAGAAAAAAGGAAGGCATGCCACAAAAAAGACACATGGACCAATGGAATAGAACAGAGAACCCAGAACTGGACCCACAAGTGCATGGCCAATTAATTTTTGACAAAGCAGAAAAGAGTATCCAATGGAAAAGAGACAGCCTCTTTAGCAGGTGGTGCTGGGAGAACTGGACAGCAACATGCAGAGAATGACACTAGACTACTTTCTTACACCATACACAAAAATCAACTCAAAATGGATGAAGGACCTGAATGTGAGACAGGAAACCATCAAAACCCTAGGGGAGAAAGTAGGAAACAACTTCCTTGACCTCCATCGCAGCAATTTCCTCCTCGACACATCCCCAAAGGCAAGGGAAATGAAAGCAAAACTGAACTCTTGGGACCTCATCAAGATAAAAAGCTTCTGCACTGCAAAGGAAACAATCAAGAAAACTAATAGGCAACCGACGGAATGGGAAAAGATAGTAACAAATGACATATCAGATAAAGGGCTAGTATCTAAAATATACAAGGAACTCACCAAACTCCACACCTGGAAAACAATCCAGTGAAGAAATGGGTAAAAGACATGAACAGACACTTCTCCAAAGAGGACATCCAGATGGCCTACAGGCACATGAAACGATGCTCAACGTCACTCATCATCAGGGAAACACAAATCAAAACCACACTAAGATACCACCTCACGCCAGTCAAAGTGGCTAAAATGAACAAATCAAGAGACTATAGATGCTGGCGAGGGTGTGGAGAGACGGGCCCCTCCTACACTGTTGGTGGGAATGTAAACTGGTGCAGCCGCTCTGGAAAACAGTGTGGACGTTCCTCAAAAAACTATCCATAGAACT
>NC_043709.1:2963764-2966967 GCF_006229205.1 Suricata suricatta
GGATTTCCCACCAGCCAAACCCCACCCACGGCGCGGGGCGCTGGGGAGGGAAGGGGGCTTGCTGAACTCTGTTTGCAGGAGGCGTTTCCCTCTGAATTCCGCCCCCCCCCAATACAAGGGACAACGTGGAGCCTCAGCCCGAACTTGCTTTTCGTCTTTCACTACTGTCTTTCACTGGCTTTTGCCTCCTCCCCACTTAAAGATTGGCTCAGGGATTTACTGTGCGAGGAAGATTCCAGAATTCATGTGGGTTCTGATTTGAGCCCCCAGCAAAAAATGTTTCAAGACGCTTTCTAGAACAGTTACCACGCCAGGGGCCCCCAGCTTCTGCCTTACATTCTTTTTTTTTCTTTTTAAAGCACTTGCTTCACGTGAGACACCTCAGGGGCGTGTGCAAAATATAAACATCAATTACGAGTCACTGAGCCCCGGAGCCGAGGAGTGGCAGCCGCTGCAGGCACATAAAACTGCATTAGACAAGGGGCCCCTCCAGGCACGGACCCCACTGCTAACCTCCGAGCCCCTCCCGCCCCGATGGGACCCCCCCAACCCCAGGAGGGGCCCCAGAGTCAGCGAGTGGACTGTTGACCCTCAGACGCAGTGGGCACGTGGGGGAAAGGAGAGACTGCTGCTTGGAGCCACCCCCAGGGGAGGGGCAGGTGGGCGGGACAGCCACCAGACAGGCCAGCCCCTTCCTGAGACCCCAGCCCCGTTTGAAAGTCACGGCCCCTGCCTGTGCATGAGCGTGGACAGGGCACGTGCCTGAGCGCACAATTTCAGCTACGCCCCCGAGGCAGTGATACAACAACCAGGACCTCAGGCTCAGTGACAATGACAAGGCAGCCCGAGCCAGGCCTGTGCCGGCCTCCTGATGCAGTCTTTTTTTTTTTTAAGTTTATTTTTGAGAGAGAGAGAAAGAGAGATGAGGAAAGCATGGGGGAGGGGCAGAGAGAGAGGGAGACACAGAATCCAAAGCAGCTCCAGGCTCCGAGCTGTCAGCACAGAGCCCAACGGGGGGCTTGAACTCACAGACCACAAGATCATGACCTGAACCCAAGTCTGACACTTAACCATCTGAGCCACCCAGGCAGTTCTGCAGTGTTTTTTGTTTTAACTAATTTCTACCTTCAATGTGGGGCTCGAACTCACAACCTGAGATCAAGAGTCCCATGCTTCCCCGACTGAGCCAGCCAGGCGGCCCTACCAGGTCTTAATAATCCTCCACTAAGGCTAGGATCCTAGACTCTAGTCTCCAGTGTCTCCTCCAGAGTTCAGCCCTGGCGAAGCTCACAGGACTGCTTACTGGCAGAACTGCACCGTCACCCCTCTGAGGTGCCAGCCCATTCGGATCTGTGTTGGTTCTGCTGACGCACCTGTGGTCAGCACCCTACCCTCCCTCCTCCCCCCTCCCACCCCATTCTTCAGCGTGGCAGACACAGTGCCTGTGCACACAGAAAGGTGCATAAAGCCTGTGTGAGTCTGATGTGGGATCATAAAGGCAACACTCCACTAGCCCCTTGTCTAGAAACGGACGTCCCCGGCTGCCCAGCCTCTTCCCCTCCTCCTGACCACGCTCAAGTCACCGCCTTGCAGTTTCTGAACCTTTCCTCTGTGCGCATTCCTAAACACGCAGTCTGGGCCTGCTTCAGGACCCACACGTGAACAGAACATCGGCGTCTCTCCTCTCTCTCTCTCTCTCTCTCTCCATCACGTTAGCAAGGTCTGTCCGTGCCTTCCCCCCCTCCCGGGACTGGGAAGTGGCACTGGGGAGCGCTGGCGGGCACCTCGCCGCCTGCAGGTGTCCTATTCCAGGAAACCGGGCCACGCCCAAACTCATTCACTGCATTTGAATTTTCAAAAAGCAACAGGCTCGGCGCAAGGGAACCTTTTGTGTATATAAACCCACCCCGACCTATTTAAAGTGCCTTTTGAGAAGTACTCACTCTGGGGTTCTCTCCAAGCCGGAGTCTCCCTGCTTCCCCCTGGCCTGGAACTTTCTGCAGCAAAGCTCTGGGCTCTGGGTCCTCCTTGCCCTCCCCACCCGAAAACTCCTGCCATCTGACCTCCCCAACCAAGAGGAAGGAGGTCCTGCACCATCACACCTGAGGGGTGACGGGCTTTCTCTATCCTTCCCCTTCCTCCATGCACACATGTCCCGAAAGGGCTTGCCCGTGGAAACTCCCAGATTAAAAGATTCTAAAGCAAATCTACATTTAAGTCTAGTAACAACCTCTTTAAGTCATTGCTAATGGGAAGAAAATGGTCATATTAGGCTTTAGCCTAAAGACACAGTATCCAGCAACTTTGGGCGCTATTGGTGGAGTTCATCATTTTCTGCCTTCCGCTACCCCACCTGCGCTCAGTCTGGAAATGTGGGGGCTGGAAACTCCCGCGTCAAAAAGGCCTGCTCCCAACCCTTCTCTCACTGGGATCTTTCTACCTGACCGACTGGTGGAGGCTTCTGGAAAGGAGGGACACCCTGACAGACCTAGGAGCTGGAGTGGGGTTCTGGCACCCTGAGTTCTCCGGAGGGCGAGTGCATGCCAGCCAGGGTGGCACAATACTAAAGCCCCGCGGGAGGTGGAGGGGGGGGTCCTGGGGTCCTAAGCCCCGTCCCCCCAAGCTGTGCTCCGCAGGAGGCTGGAGAGTCCACTTAGTTCTAACCCCCCCCCATATCTGTTCCCCGCAGAAGGCGCGGTGGGTTGGCCGGGCCTAAAGCTCCCCAGTGCCGTCTTCTCCCGCAGGAGACCCGGGCGTGGGGGCAGTCAAAGGACTGCGGTCACCCTTAGAAAGCGCCCGCAGGCGGCTCCCCGCTCCTGGCCGCCGCGCTCCCCGAGGAGCCAGCAGGCCCCCGCACCGGACCGCGCGTCCCCACGCCAAATCCCAAATGTCAACCCGGGCCGTTTTCCTTTTCGTTTAAAAGTGCGCTTTAAACTCTGGGGGACCCGAATCCGGTGAGTTGCCTACGGCGTTTCCAAGTCCAGGAAAGTTTCGTGGCGGTAGAAGCACTGTGGCCTCCGGCAGCGGCCCGCAGCCCCCTCCCGGGCACCTCCGCGCCCCTCGGTCCCTTCCCGGTCCCACCTGCGCGGCGGCCCGGGCGGCCGAATCCGCGGATCAGGTCTGCCGGTGTAGGTTGGGGGGGCTGCGGGCGGCGCCCAGCGAGGGACCCGCAGAGCCACCGCCCCGCTGGCAGCGGCCGCCCG
>NC_043709.1:2967067-2974692 GCF_006229205.1 Suricata suricatta
GCCGCCGAGTCGGCCCCAGGCCAGGGCAGGGGGGCCGCGGCGCGCTCGGCGGGGCGCTGGCGGCAGCACGACCCCGCAGTTCCCGCTGCCTAGCTACCAGGTCTCGGTGCCCGAGAACGAGCCGGCGGGCACCGCGATCATCGAGCTGCGCGCGCACGACCCGGACGAGGGCGAGGCCGGGCGCCTGAGCTACCAGATGGAGGCACTGTTCGATGAGCGGTCCAACGGCTACTTCCTCATCGACCCCGCCACGGGCGCCGTCAGCACGGCCCGCGCCCTGGACCGCGAGACCAAGGACACGCACGTGCTCAAGGTGAGCGCCCTGGACCATGGCTCACCGCGGCGCTCGGCCGCCACCTATCTCACCGTCACGGTCAGTGACACCAACGACCACAGTCCGGTCTTCGAGCAGTCCGAGTACCGTGAGCGAGTTCGTGAGAACCTGGAGGTAGGCTACGAGGTGCTGACCATACGCGCCACCGACGGCGACGCGCCCTCCAACGCCAATATGCGCTACCGCCTGCTGGAGGGTGCGGGCGGCGTGTTCGAGATCGACGCGCGCTCGGGTGTGGTGCGCACCCGCGCGGTGGTGGACCGGGAGGAAGCGGCCGCCTACCAGCTGCTGGTGGAGGCCAACGACCAGGGCCGCAACCCGGGCCCGCTCAGCGCCACCGCTACCGTGCACATCGTGGTGGAGGATGAGAACGACAACTACCCCCAGTTCAGCGAGAAGCGCTACGTGGTCCAGGTGCCCGAGGACGTGGCAGTGAACACGGCGGTGCTGCGCGTGCAGGCCAGCGATCGGGACCAGGGGCAGAACGCGGCCATACACTACAGCATCGTCAGCGGCAACCTCAAGGGGCAGTTTTACCTGCATTCCCTGAGCGGCAGCCTGGATGTGATCAACCCGCTGGACTTTGAGGCCATCAGGGAGTACACGCTTCGCATCAAGGCCCAGGACGGCGGCCGGCCTCCGCTCATCAATTCCTCGGGGCTGGTCCTGGTGCAGGTGCTGGACGTCAACGACAACGCCCCCATCTTTGTGAGCAGCCCCTTCCAGGCCGCCGTGCTGGAGAACGTGCCTCTGGGCCACTCGGTGCTGCACATTCAGGCGGTGGACGCGGACGCCGGGGAGAACGCACGGCTGCGCTACCGCCTGGTGGACACGGCCTCCACCTCTGTGGGCGGCGGCAGCGCCGGGCCCCAGGACCCCGAGGCGCCCCCGGACTTCCCCTTCCAGATCCACAACGGCTCTGGCTGGATCACCGTGTGCGCTGAGCTGGACCGCGAGGAGGTGGAGCACTACAGCTTCGGGGTGGAGGCCGTGGACCACGGCCTGCCGCCCATGAGCTCCTCCGCCCGCGTGTCCATCACGGTGCTGGACGTCAACGACAACGACCCCATGTTCACGCAGCCGGTGTACGAGCTGCGGCTGAATGAGGACGCGGCCGTGGGGAGCAGCGTGCTGACCCTGCGGGCCCGCGACCGGGACGCCAACAGCGTGATCACCTACCAGCTGACGGGTGGCAACACCCGGAACCGCTTCGCGCTCAGCAGCCAGAGCGGCGGCGGCCTCATCACCCTGGCGCTGCCGCTGGACTACAAGCAGGAGCGGCAGTACGTGCTGGCGGTGACGGCGTCCGACGGCACGCGCACGCACACGGCGCAGGTCTTCATCAACGTCACCGACGCCAACACGCACCGGCCGGTCTTCCAGAGCTCACACTACACGGTGAGCGTCAGCGAGGACCGGCCGGTGGGCACCTCCGTCGCGGTCATCAGCGCCACGGACGAGGACACGGGCGAGAACGCGCGCGTCACCTATGTGCTGGAGGACCCGGTTCCGCAGTTCCGCATCCACCCGGACAGCGGCACCGTCTACACCATGACCGAGCTGGACTACGAGGACCAGGCCGCCTACACGCTGGCCATCACCGCGAGGGACAACGGCATCCCGCAGAAGTCCGACTCCACCTCCCTGGAGATCCTCATCCTGGACGCCAACGACAATGCGCCGCGCTTCCTGCGGGATTTCTACCAGGGTTCCGTCTTTGAGGACGCACCGCCCTCCACCAGCGTCCTCCAGGTCTCGGCCACGGACCGGGACTCGGGCCCCAACGGCCGCTTGCTCTACACCTTTCAGGGCGGGGACGACGGTGACGGCGACTTCTATATCGAGCCCACGTCCGGCGTGATCCGAACCCAGAGGCGGCTGGACCGGGAGAACGTGGCCGTGTACAGCCTTCGGGCCCTGGCTGTGGACCGGGGGAGCCCAGCGCCGCTCAGCGCCTCGGTGGACATCCAGGTGAGCGTCCTGGACATCAACGACAACCCCCCGGTGTTCGAGAGGGACGAGCTGGAGCTGTTCGTGGAGGAGAACAGCCCGGTGGGCTCCGTGGTGGCGAGGATCCGTGCCAACGACCCCGACGAAGGCCCCAACGCCCAGATCATGTATCAGATTGTGGAGGGCAACGTGCCCGAGGTCTTCCAGCTGGACCTGCTGAGCGGGGACCTGCGTGCTCTGGTCGAGCTGGATTTCGAGGTCCGCCAGGAGTACGTGCTGGTGGTGCAGGCCACGTCTGCCCCGCTCGTGAGCCGGGCCACCGTGCACATCCGCCTCCTGGACCAGAACGACAACCCGCCGGTGCTGCCCGACTTCCAGATCCTCTTCAACAACTACGTCACCAATAAGTCCAACAGCTTCCCCACCGGCGTGATCGGCCGCATCCCGGCCCACGACCCCGACCTCTCGGACAGCCTCAACTACACCTTCCTGCAGGGCAACGAGCTGCGGCTGCTGCTGCTGGACCCCGCCACCGGCGAGCTGCAGCTGAGCCGGGACCTGGACAACAACCGGCCGCTGGAGGCGCTCATGGAGGTGTCGGTTTCCGGTGAGTGGCCGCAGGGCTCCCGCTAGGCCGCCGGCAGAGCCGCGAGCGGCAGGGAGCTGCCGGGGGCCCACCCGACGTGCCAGGGCGCATTTGGGCAGGGCCTGGGCAGCTCTTTGGGGATCTGTGGCCTCCCGGTTGGAAGGTCGGTGAGCCGGGGGCGTGCTCCTCACTTAGGCCAAGGGAGTGGGAGGGGCACCCACGCTGCTTCCCTCAGCATTTTTGCAGGGAGCAGGCCTGGGCTTCTTCAAGTTCAAGACTGGGGCTTTCTGGCACTGTGGCTCCCAATTGTGCTGAGAAAACCTGGTCTCCAGGGTTAACTGAGTTGTCTGGCTTGCCCGGAGATGGGTGGCAGCCAGCCGTCCGTGCCCTGTCTGGGAAGATCAAAGGTCACTGCCCGCCCCATGTGCCGGATAGAAATTGCTGGATGGTTCTCTGAGTCACCCTGTAATATGGCTAGAGTTAGCTCCCTTGGTGTCTCTCTTCTGTCTCCTCCAGATAATAACAATCCGGCTTATGTGTGCTGTCTGTCTGGGAGCTCTTTGAAAAGCATAGCCTCGTTTGATCTTGGCTTCTGCTCCTGGACACGGACTTGTAATTTGGGGGTTACTTAGAGGCCTGCCTGCTTTGGCGGTGGAGCCGGTGTGGGAGCCCAGCTGGCCCGCTCTGGGGCTGGAGGCGCGCAGGAGAGCGGGGGCAGCTCAGCTCAGCCTGGCGCACACTTGGCGGCAGAGACTTGGTCCTCAGTGCTGCTGAGCCCCGGGCGCCAGGCAGGACCTGCATGGCCAGGGGGAGGGGGACCGAGAGACGGCGTGGGAACTGGGGACACAGTGGCTCCTCAGAGGGACCAGTGCCCAGGTGACCTTAATTAGGAGACCAAGCTGTCTCCAGGAAAAGCTCGGATCCGTGGCCTGTCAGTGTTTCCGTTGACTTCTTTCAACAGTGAATGATTACAATCCAGGATCCCTGTGGGAGTCCCGCGAGAATTGAAAAGTTAGTTTTCTGATGTGTTTTGTTTTCTCGGTTGGCTGTCATTCGTGACTCACGACGGGTCGGGCAGCACACAGGTTCCCGTTTCGGCGGTTTCTTGTAAGATCTAGAAGCTACAGGTCCAGTTCTGAAGGGGCAACACCTCCCCTTGGATCTTGGCCGTAGGGCCGGTCTCACGTGGGCAGTTCACGCGGTGTGAGCTTGTGAGCGGGGCAGGGAGCACGGATCTGGGCGGAGAGCGCAGAAGAGGCCCTCAGGGAAAACTGTTACCCAGGGTGATGGAATATTCCAAGTCAGGGCCAATTAAAAAAAAAAAAAGGCTCTTTTCCTAATTCCCATTTGCTCAATTTTTCTCGCCTATACAACTTTATCTGCGGGATAAAGCAGAGTGGAAGGAGCCTGTACAGAAATGAGTTGGCAACGTCCTAGGGTTTTGATTTCCCAGGGGACGCACGGGGTTTTGTGGGAGCGGTGCGTGTGGGAGAAGGGGGTTTTGTGTGTCTGAAGCATCAGGAGCGCGGGGGGCCCCCCTGTGTCACCCGGATACCGGGGTTCAGGATGGATTCATTCACAAGAGGGTGGCTTCTGAGCGCTGGCGACCCTGCCCGGAGGGCCCGCAGGGGGGACCGCAGTCCGAGGTGGGGGGTCCAGGCTGCGTAATGACTGGCTCAGTGACGGGCTCCGGGCTCTGATCCTGTGGCGATATAATGCTGATGCCACCCAGGCCCTGGGCCTCAAGTCTTGATCGCCCCCCCCCCCAGAAGGTAACGTCCAATCAGAATCGGGCAGTCTTACACACTCTTGCACTGACACTGACTCCTGCGGTAACTGGGTAACTGGGCGGGGCGCAGTGTTAGGCTTCCTGCCTCCGAGAAAATTCTCCAAGACTTCGTGGCTCAACCGAATGCTCCAGGGCCGAGTCCCAGGTCTGGCTTGACACGGGCCCTTGGGGTGGCTTGAATCGGGGACCTCCGGAGGCCCTGCAGCCTCGACCGAGTGGCGGCTGTTTTAAACTCCCCGGAGCAGCCCGGGCCTGCACGCCGTGAAACCTGTCATTCCGAACTGCAAAGCGTTGTGTAGCCAGCACACTGGACCACAAGATGAGTCTTTCCGAACGAGCCAAGGTGGATTCTTGGGTTTTGTAAAGGAACAGGGCAGAAGGCTGTTTCGGGCTCACGCGCCGTTTTCACCGAAGTGTTACCGGCCTTCCCGGATTTATAGCCGAGCCCTGAAGCCTCCGATGCATCATTACTGCCCTGGGCGTGCGGGACGGAGCCGGGCGTCGGCAGGACCGCGGCTGGGTTCTGTGGGAGCTGGGCCAGGAAGGGCTGCGGGCCTCCAGCAGAGGGGCCTGCGGGGAGGGTGCGCCTGGGGGCGGCGCCTGAGCTGACCTGCAGGGGGGGCGGAGCTGGGGCGAGGCCGGGCGAGGAGGGCGGTTCCTGACTCCGGTCCCCGGGTTTTATTTAGTACCAGCATTTGGACTGTGAGCAGAGAGCAGGGATGGCTTCACGTAACCTCCGGGGACCAAACCACCGCGGGAGAGTGTTTCCGAGTCCATCACGGTCGAGGACCTGGCGCTCTTGGGAGACATCCAGCGACACAAGATGTTTGTTGTCTGTGTGACGGTTTGAACGAGGTTTAAAATTCTGCTTGGGACCTTACCGTGGACGTTTTAGAAAGCGGTGTTTGGGGGCGCCTGGGGGGCTCCGTCGGCGAAGTGTCCGACGTCAGGTCAGCTCGTGATCTTGTGGTCACGAGTTTGAGCCCTGCGTTGGGCTCTGTGCTGACAGCTCGGAGCTCGGAGCTCGGAGCCTGCTTCGGATTCTGTGTCTCCCTCTCTTTCTGCCCCTCCCCCATACGTCTCTCTCTCAAAAATAAATAAGCATAAAAAGTTGTTTTAAAAAAAAGAAAAGCGGTGTTCGGGTTTTTTCACAGCAGTATGATTGATAACCTGATGGGATCCTTCAAGCAGGAGATGCTTTTCTTTTTTTCAGTGTTTATTTTTGATGAGGGGAGGGGCGGAGAGAGAGGGGGATGAGGATCCAAAGCGGGCTTTGTGCGAACAGCCCAGAGCCCAACGCGGGGCTTGAACTCACGAACCGTGAGATCGCGACCTGAACCGAAGTCGGACGCTTGCCCGACTGAGCCTCGCAGGCGCCCCCAAACATCTTAATCTTTCCAGATACCAGTTTTTGAACAACATGGACACTTTTAATCCAACTTGAACCTGCGTGTACCAGTGGGGTTAGAGCCTTGTAGAACGTGGCGCTTGGGACACGACCCTGCATTTGGGGGCACTGAGGACCTGCCGGCGTGGGGAAGATCACCCGTGGGGGTAATGACAGTGGCCTGTCACTCCGGCACGCCAGAAAATAGTGAAACTTGGCGAAGTAAGATTGAGCAACCTTTCTGTTTACCTTGGTGGGGAGCTACGGAGCCGCCCAGCCTGATAAAGTCTTAAAAGGTATTTGCCTAGTTAAATAAGGATGTCGCAGGGACTTGTGACTAGGTGATTGCAAACAAGGAAATAAAGAGATGGCCACGTACCAGGCGGGGCTGGGTGCGCGGGGCTCTGTGCTTTCCCAGCCTTTACGGTGAGGAGAGGACGGGCCGGCTCAAGCCCTCGGAGCTGTCTTCCTGGAGTCTCCAGTGACACCAACTGCCCCAGAAAAGTTGGGCGCAGCCAGAAGCTGCTCAGCCTCCAAGGGCTTCGGGAACTCTGGGGACAGTCACTTGCTAACATACTTTTAGAAACGCTGGCTCAGAAACGAAGGGGTGTTTATTTATTTATTTAATTTCATGTTTGTTTAGTTTGAGACTGAGAACTAGCGGGGGAGGGGCAGGGGAGGAGCGACAGAGAGTCCCAAGCAGGCTGACATGCTGTCAGTGCAGAGCCCAGCACGGGACTCGATCTCCCGAACCTTGAGATCATGACCTGAGTCGAAATCAAGAGTCGCTTAACCGACTGAGCCCCCCAGGCGGCCCTAGGAGAGGTTTTTCTTTTATTGAGCCCCTACTGTGTGACAGGCCCTGGAGAGCCGGTGTGGCTCCTGTGGTCTGGGGCTGATCGGATGAACACAAACACAGAACAGAGTTCGAGAGGAGTCAGGTGCAGGAGAGGGTGGGCGCGGGGACTTCGCTACCTTCAGAAGCGCCTTCCTGGCAGGGGAGTGGGAGTGGGTGTGGCAGAGCCTTCACCACCCCCCCCCCCCGGCCCCCGTGGAGGGTTTGGTGGCTGTTAGGGGAGACTTGGGAGAGAGCCAGCTGTGTCTGAGCCGCTGATGGGGAGGTGGCTCTAGGCAGTGAGCTCGGAGCGGGGAGGGGAGCATGGGGACGGCCAAGGAGCCTGGACAGAGTGGGGTCTGTGAGGCTCGATGGTCAGAGGTGGGGTGATGGCAGCCCCGATCAGCCCGTGGGCTCCACAAGCCAGGGCTTCTGCCAGGTGCCACCTGTCCGCACACAGCAGGCTGCCGCCAGGAGTACACCAGGCTTGACGGCTGCTTGTGGGGACAGCGCTGGGATTCGAACTCGGGACGGTGGCTTCCAAGCCATGTTCTCTCAGGCTGTGCTTTCCAGAACAAACCGGCTCCCGGAGCATGGGGATGAGGTGAGGGAGGGACCCTGAGCCCGGGGTCCTTGCAGGGGAGTCTGGCTTTGGGGGGAAGATCTTGAGACCACCTGTGGCTGGGGCGCCTTGGACTGTCGTCAGGATGACACTTGGGCATACAGGCCTGGGCAGGAGAGACC
>NC_043709.1:2974792-2990506 GCF_006229205.1 Suricata suricatta
GAAGACAGGACGCCCCCCACCCCCACTTCCCGTCCCTACGTGCCTTGCTGGGGGCGTGGCCCGAGGTGGAGGCTGTACCTAGTGCTGCATTCTCACACTTTTGCTTCAGGTGAGAACTTGCGGCTGCCTGTGATCCTTCCCTTTTTTGGGTGTGAACATTCCAACGCTGGGAAAAGCCTCTCACCAGCCCTCCATTGTTCTGTCACTCCGGGATCGGGAGCGTCTCCTGACGTCCTGGAGAGGGGCCACGATTCTTTCTTAAACGCAGAGACATGCACACACACACGCAGACACACGTAAACACACACGTAAGAGGATGTGCATGCACACACCCATGGGTACCTATATGTGGACACCCAGACACATGTGTGCACACACATGCGGACACACACATGCACACACACACCCATATACATGCATGTGTACGCATGCATGCACTGCACACAGACACCCGTGCACACAAAAACATACACACGTGTGGACACATACCTACAGGCACACACATAATACATGTGTACACACGTGCACACAGACACCCATGGACACTAAGACGTGTGTGCATGCATGTGTGCATGCACACATGTGGACACACACATCTGCATGCATGCACGTGCACACAAATGCACACAGGCCTGCACACACATGTGCACGTGGACACATGTGTACACACACGTGGACACAGACACCCATGCACACAGAGATGTGCACACATGTGGACACATACCTGTGGGCACACACACATAATCCATGTGTACACACATGGACACAGACACCCATGCACACAGGTAGACACATGCACATACACACATGTATGCATGTGTACACACATGTGAACCCACCAATGCGCACACACATACACGCACACACTTGTGTGTGCACATGTACACATGTGTGGACACATGTCCACACACATCCATGCACACGCAGACTTCTGTGCATGAATACACACACAAACACAAGTACACCCTTAGAGACACAACTTAAACAACTACTCTGAAGGCAGGTTTGTGGCATAACCTTTCCTTCCGGCCACCTGGCACGCCATTTCAACCTTGGCAGGTGTGGTAGGGCCACATTGGCTGAGTTGGGGGTCCCTCGGGGCCGGGGACCCTGCCCGGCCTGAGGGTGGGCCATGGACCACGTGAGAGGGGCCACACAGGCCTGCACTGCACACGAAGCCGTCCAGGGTGCGAGCAGGGTGGGGGCGGACCTTGGGGCTACTTGGGCACAGGCTTTTCTGCAGTGCGCCATCGGTGGGGGGAACGGGGAGCCCTGGGCTGGAGCGCTTTCTCCATGAAGCCCGTGGGGCAGGTTTCAGGCCGGAAGTGGACTGGCGGGGACACAGGCCGCTTCATCGTTGTGTGCAAGGGTTAGTGACGAGACGCGAGGCGTCTTCTGGCCAAGCCCCTGCCCCCCCACCTCCTAAGTCAGATTTTCAGGCCCGGCCCTTGGGAGCCGTGAAGTTGACGGGGCCGGTTTGCTGTCTTGGGGTGTGTGGATTGTTCCCGGCCCCCGAAGGTGGCCCAGGGGAGAGGGGCCCTCCCAGGTCCCAGCCGCCCTTCCCCCCACCTGACACTCCCAGCCTGAACGCGGAGCTGGTGGCGGCTGGCTCCGTGCCTCGGTTTCCCCCCAGCACAGGCCCGCAGGTGGCACCGGCAGGGTGTGGGGAGGGCGCACTGGGGATGCCCGTGCTATCTGGACGTGGCGGGCGTGGCTGGCCTTCTCCACCCGTTCCCTTTCCTGTGGCCGAGTGGCTCTGCTGGCAGGCGGAGGCCTTTCCTCCTCTGCGTCCATCTGCCCTTCCCGCCTCTCCCCTGCTGCCAGCACGCTGGGACGTGGAGGAGGTCCGTCTGCTTTAGAAGGGCTGCAGGGGACCCAGGGGGCCAGGGCGGTCTCCCTGGACGGGGAGGAGCTTGATGCGGTGATGCCCCACCGCCCCCGCCCCCGGAGGCCGAGGCCGTGGGTCCCGCAGGACGTCAGGACCACAGCCGTTCTTGGAAGAGCCTTGGTCTGGGCCTTCTGGAGCCTGTGATAACTTGAGGGGACAGTGTGGCCTGGCAGTGGGTGGCCTTGGGGTGGCCTTCTGCCAGCAGATAAGCAGGCCCTGTGCTCCGAAGGTGAGAGCTTTGAGTCTAGCAGCGTCCCTGAGCGGTTGGGGACCAGCCTTTGTGGCCCTGTGATGCTGAGTCCCAGCCCGGCCCTGCCCTCCGGCCGCCCCTCACCTGTTGTCCGATTTCTGCAGAAAGCGGGCAAACTTACCAGCCCCCCCGTGACGGTGCACGGTCTCCGCCCCTCCGGTCTTACCTTCTGTCCCCCTCCCCGTCCCGTGACCTCTGCAGACCCGGGGGGAGAGTGGCCACGCTGCCCTGGTGTGTGCGGGCCTCCGCTTCCAGGAGCCTGCCCGGCGTCTGCCCATCAACTCGCTGGACGGCAGAGAATCCCATTTTCCAGGCCCAGACACTGAGGCTGCACAACCCACAGAGGTAGGCTGAGGCAGGCTCACGTTTTGTTGTCTGAGTCTGCAGCCACGGGGTGATCCCACCGTTGGCCAGTGGCCACGCCCTGCAAGAAGGACCCGCGTGTGACCGTGGCCCTGGGGCTGCAGGTGTGGGCCTGACCCCGGCAGGAGGGCTGTCCCATGGGCATCATGCCTGACGCCACGAGAGCACTGGGGGGTGGGTGAGGGAGAGGGGCCCTCGGAGCTGGCCCTGAGCTCTCTGGGGCCTCCTGTGGCAGAGATGCGCCATTGGAAACCGGAGTGCAGGACCCATGTGTCCTGTGCGGGGGTGGGGGGAGGGGGCTGAACCAGTGCAGGGGTGAGAGGCGGAGGCAGCGTGGAGGTGAGCACCAGCGGGGAGCTTGCACCCAACTGGCTGACATGCCCTTTGGGGACTTTTTAGCTCGAGCGCACGGATCCTGCCGGCCCGGGGCTGGCCTTCCTCCCTCCTCCCTCTGTCCATCAATCAAGACTTTTCCTTCTATTTCAATATATTTTTAAAGTATTTATTTGCGAATGAGAACAAGCAGGGGAGGGGCAGAGAGAGAGAGAGAGAATCCAAAAGAGGCTCCAGACTGTCAGCATGGAGCTGGATGTGGGGCTTGAACCCATGAACGGTGAGATCATGACCTGCGTCGAAATCCAGAGTCAGACGCCCAACCAGCTTTGACATTTTGTTTTGACAAAATACTTACTGTACTTTGATTTTTTTTTTTTTTTTTTTTTTTTTTTTAGGATTTAAAAAAGATCGAATCTAAATGATACTTGGGCAAGGTAAACTCAGAGCAGCTAGCTCAAACAAAGTCATACGCTCTGTTAGCTTTCGGAGGTGAGGACTCTCCAGCAGGGCAGTAAACACTGATCAGTGAGGGGAGGGTTGAAGGCGATTCGTGTCGCGGAGTGCCGGGGTCCAGCTGCCGAGCGGCCCTGGAGACTGCGGCGCGCGCGGTGTGTCCACAGCCGTCCTCTGCCGCGCCCGGACGCGTCTCTGGTGTTGGAAAGGGCGTGAGGTGGCCCTGGCAGCTCCCAGAGGGCGGGCTGGTGCCTGGGTCTCCGTGTCCCCGCTGAGATAAGGCGGTGGGACGGCCATCCCCAGCCCCCCTTCTGTAAGGGAAGGATCGGAAAACCAGGCAGCCTGGGGGGCCTGGCTGTGTCCTGGGAAACCGTGTTCTCTCCAGCAACACTGTAGGTGCTGAGAAGCTACTTCAATTTCTGATTTAAAATAGTTCATTTAAGGGGCGCCTGGGGGGCTCAGTCGGTTGAGCCTCCGACCTTCGCGTCAGGTCAGATCTCACGTTCGTGGGTTCGAGCCCCGCGTCGGGCTCTGTGCTGACAGCTAGCTCAGAGCCTGGAGCCTGCTTCCGGTTCTGTGTCTCCTCCCCTTTCTTCCCCTCCCCCTCTCATGCTCTGTCTGTCTCTGTATCAAAAATAAATAAAACATTAAAAAATATTAAAAAACATAAAATAGTTCATTTAAGAGCTATTATGAGGGGCGCCTGGGGGGGCTCAGTTGTTTGAGAGTCCAACTTGGGCTCAGGTCATGATCCTGAGGTTCGTGGGTTCGGGTTCCACGTCGGGCTCTGTGCTGACAGCTCAGAGCCTGGAGCTGCTTCCAATTCTGTGTCTCCTTCTCTCTCTGACCCTCCCCTGCTCATGCTGTTTTCCTCTGTCCCTTAAAAATAAATAAAAAAAATACAAACAGCTATTATGAAGTACTTACAAATCACCTATTGGGTAAGGGATTAGTATGTAGAATATATAAAGAGCTTCTACAACTCAACAACAGAGGAACAACCTGATTAAAAATGGACAAAGGACTTGGGTTTTGCCGGAGGAGACCTACAAATGGCCAACAGGCCCGCGACCAGATGCTTCCCCTCCCTCCTCCGCGGGGAAAGCGGTCAGAGCCCCGACGAGACGCCCCCTCACACCTGCAGGACGGCTGTTACACAAACACAAACGGCAGGAAACACGGTGGCTGCGGTGTGGAGGACCCGGAGGGCTCGTTCGCTGCTGGGAACGTAACGTGTGCGGCTGCCGTGGATCAGTTACGGCCGCTCCTCGCAAAGCGGAACCTGAACTTGCCGTCGGATCCAGGGACCGCTCTGGGGTGTGGAGGCAGCCGAGAGGTCAGGGCCTTGAGCAGAACTGGTTACCCGCGCTCCCCTCGGGGCGGTTCACGGTACTCGGGGGATGGAGGCACCCGAGTGCCCGCTGGCAGGTGAAGGTGGGCCAGAGTGGCATATCCATACCGGGGAGTAAAAAAATATTTTAAATGTTATGGGGGGGGGCAGAGAGAGTGAGACACAGAATCGGAAGCAGCTCCAGGCTCCGAGCGCTCACACAGAGCCTGATGCGGGGCTCGAACCCAGAAACTGAGATCATGACCTGAGCCGCAACCGGACACTCAACAGACTGGGCCCCCCAGGCACCCCTGGGATTTTTATTTTCAAGTTTGCTGATTTATTTTGAGGGAGATGGAGTGAGCGGGGAAGGGGCAGAGAGAGAGGGAGACAGAGAACCTGAAGCAGCTCCTCGCGGCCCGTGCAGGCCGATGTGAGATCATGAGGTGCACCGAAATCAAGAGCCGGGCGCCCCCTATTCATGTCGCCTCTTCCGAGCCAGGGACCTGGGACATCCCACCAGAGCCCCCACGGCCACCATTGTCCGCGGACACGTGACATCTCTGCCTAGGAGCTGTCAGCAGAGAAACTGGAGCAACCTTGGGAAACCAGAATATTCCATGGCAAGGTGTGGGGGGCAGGGTTTGGGGACACTGGACACAGCTTTAGCTTGGAGGATGACGCCCCCAGAGGTGAGGGGGAACACTTACAAGGTCACAAACGCGCACTCTCTCTGCCTGTAACTTTCTAGCTCTTGTGAGGAGTTGGCCCGAGTGAGTAAGAAGTTCTGGGGCCTTCTGTGACCCTGCCCTGTTTTTAAGTCACCAGTGCCACCTCCCTGAGAAAGGGCTCAGGGTGTGGGGTCACCAGGTGAGGCACCTGGCTGGGGACAGCTGGCAGCCATAGTCCTGTGGCCTGGGTCTTACGGGGTGCAGTGTGACGGTGATGGTTGGCGGTGGGGCGGCCCCTGTGGGCGGGGGCGGTGGGGGGACACCCCTCAGGGAGGCCAGGAGCCAGCGGGTTGTGAGGGGGTCAAAGTGAAGGGTGGGGCGGGGGGCTGAGTGTTGGTGGGGGGCCCCAGTCAGGAGTTTGGAAACTGCGGCTTCTTGGGGACCGGGCGGGGCCTTCTCAGGAGTCGAGTGAGCTCACGGCTGAGCAGGACTCTCCCCGGGCCTCAGCCAGGGTCACGGCGGTGCGGCCAAGGTCAGGGGCCGCGAGGTCTGTGGCGGGGGTTAGCGCAGGACCTGGGACGGCCCTTGGCTGTGCTGTGAGGTCCCGGCCAGCCGCCCTCTGCCTGCTGGTTCCGCGGCCGCCTGTGCGCAGAGAGGAGGTGGGTTTGGGGTTCGTTGCCCTGCGTGGTGTCAGAGAGCACAACTCCAGCTCCCTCTCTGCTCCTCTGGGAGGGTTCTGCTTCACCCACAGATCTTCTGTAGTTGAGGCGGGCTTCCCAGGCTCAGGGAGGGGCCACGGCCGGGCCTGTTTGTCCGTAACACAGCGCCTCAAGCCGCCGGCTCAAAACAACAAAAATGTATCCTCTCGCTGTTCTGGAGGCTGGAGACCTGACACCGTGTTCCCTGGGGAGGCTCCTTCCTGCCTCGTCCAGGTCCTGGTGGCCCCAGGACCTTGGCTCGTGCTGGATCACCCCAGCTGTGCTGCTGCCGTAACGTGGCCCCTCTCGGTGTGTGGCCCGGGCCGCCCTCTTGAGAGGGCACGGTCGTACCGAACCGTGGGCCGGCTCTACGCCTCTCTGGCCCATCTTAATTTATGTTTTCATTACATCTGCGAAGACTGTTTCCAAATTGGCTCATGTTCACGGGGGCAGGTACAGGGGGAGGTTAGGACGTCAACGTATGCTTTTGGGGGTCACAGTTCACCCCATGCAGCGCCTGTCCTCACGTTTAGGCGGGCGCCCTGAGCTCACTGTGCTCAGTCCGATGGTGGAGGTCTGCTCTGCCCCTGGGATCCACAGTTCACCCGCTTGGGCACCTGGGCACAGCGTCTCCCTTATTGTGATGCCAGGTGGCCCATCGGGTCCTGCCCCATTGCCCTCTTCCCCGGGGGCTCCCCCGTGGGCGTGAATATCACACAGAAAGCTCCCGACTCCCCACACCCCATACCCCTTTGCGGATGCTGGTGGCCCTGGGCTGGGTGCTCATGCCCCCGGGCATCCCTTAGGAGGGGGTGGGGCTCTTGTGGGGCAAGTGGGCGGGGTTTGAGTCCAAAGCACACCCTGCCTGGCCTTTCGTGCCTGAATGCCAGGTGACACAGCCGAGGGAGGCAGCTCTGCGGTCCGGCTCTCTCTCCCAAGCGTGGAAAATTCTGTCCTGTGTAAGTGAAAGCGCCCCAAATCTTCAAAGGGGAGAGAATGGAAAATATGAAAGTTTATTGTTCTGAGCTATTTCCTGTGCATCAGGCACGTGGCTGGCGGAGGTCAGGGCCGTGTGTGTGTGTGTGTGTGCGCGCGCGTGTGCATGTGCCCGTGTGCACAGGCTGGGCAGGAAGCCCAGCCATGAGTTAAGTGTGTGTGCGGCAGACATGCCCGGGAAAGCAGGCGGTGGGCCGGGGCGGGGCATTTCGGTGCCGGGGTTCTGCGCTGGACAGCGCCGCTCGCTGCCCAGTGGGGAGTGACCAGTGCTCTGTGAGTCTGTGGGGGAACGTGGGGGTGACCCTGCAGGCAGGAAGCCGAGGGCCTCAGGGTTCGGACAGCTGTCCCCGTCCCCGCTTGCCTGGGACACCCCTTGTGTTTGGAGCGGGGACTTTGTTCTTTCTCGTGTTTGTGCTTCCCACTGGCCTGGAGTTGTTTCTGTTTTTTTTTTTTTTTTTTTAAGTTTATTTATTTAATTTGAGAGACAGAGAGCAAGCAAGGGAGGAGCAGAGGAGAGAGAGAATCCCAAGCAGGTCCCGTGCTGTCAGCAAGGAGTCCAGTGCCGGGCTTGAACCCACAAACCTTGAGATGGTGACCTGAGCCAAGATCAAGAGTCAGACACTCAGCCCACTGGGGCACCCAGGCGCCCCCTGGCCTGGTGTGTTTATTTTGAACCCAAAGTGAATTTGGAGCAGTGTGAAAACGGGCCCCATTCCCTTCCCTGCCCGGGAAACTGAGGCAGGGGAGCCCCTGGAGGCGTGCAGCGACCCCTCGGGCGAGGGCCTCCCTCAGCCAGGACACTCCGGATTCTTCCCCAGCACCCGCGTCTGTGCGTCTGAGCCCTTGGAAGCCGACGACCCAGCCTCCGAGTGTCCCGTGCAGCCCCTGCTTAGCACGCCCGGCACGAGCGCCCGGTGGCGGGTCCGCCTTGGCGCGGGCTCAGCTCGGGCGGGGTCCGTGGGTCGGCGGCAGGTGGATCTGGGAAGTGGGGAGGGAGGGGGTGGCTATCCTGTCCCTGCCTCGGGCGCTGCCTGCCTTCTGAGCTGTGCCGTGCAAACTGGTGAGAGCCCGGGGGAGTGCACTCTGGGACCCCGAAGGGGCCACGGGAGCGAGGTGACTCGGAAATTATCCCCAGGGGGTGTTGGGTGGGAACAAGGGGCTTCGGAAGTGCGTCCTTTCTGGTTTTGTTTGACCGGATCCCCGCGTGAAGGCCTCGTCCTGCCCCAGCAGCCCGGTCTAGGCCAGGTGTCCTGCCCGTGAACTTGGGGCCGCCGTCTGCACCCTACAGCTTGGCATGCACGCCCGCTGGCCCGCGCCCGCCAGGAAGGCCAGCCCGGGCGCGCGTGTGTGTGAAGGGGAGTCTTCGGTACCTCACGGGGAAAATCTGACTCTCCAGGGCGTTTTCTGGACTCCCCTGCTTTCTTGGGGCGCCTGCGTGACTCAGCCGGTTAGGCATCCGACTCCTAGTTGTAGCTCAGGTCACGATCTCGCAGTCTGTGAGTTCGAGCCCGGAGTCGGGCTCTTTGCTGACCGTGCAGAGCCTGCATGGGCTTCTCTCCCTCTCTGCCTCTTCCCTGCACTCGCTTTCTCTCTCTCTCTCTCTGAGAATAAATAAATAAACTTAAGAAATAAAAGAAACTGGTTTTATCCACCAGGCGGACCAGGCCACGTGCTCTGGGGGAGACAGCCGACCCAGGGGCTTCAAGCAGAGAGAAATCTGAGGGCCAAGGAATCAGAAGGGACTTGAGGCTGGAGGAGCAGGAAGGGGTGCGTGCTGCCACCTCTCTGCACTCGGCCTCTGCCTCTGTGCCTTGGGCTGTCCGTGCCACCCCGGGGTCGCCTGAGGTCAGCAGGACTTTCTCGACAGGAGTTCAGACTCAAAAATGAATCTACTCCAACTCGGTGCCCCGGGGGTAGCAGGGAAAGGGGTCCTGTGGGGTCACAGGAGATGCAGAGCTGAGACCTGAGTGTGGAGGTGCCCCCCCCCACCCTGGCCGTGGGGACAGGCGTGTGACAGCGACCCTGAGTTCTGAAGGCGACGCAGGCTCCGGTGTGGGCTTTGGAGTGGGCGCCTGGAGGCCGGCGTGGAATGGGGCGCCCCGCCCCCCAGGCTCAGGGCTGGAGGGCTGCAGGTGCCTGTGTCCCGGGGGTGGGGGTGGGGGCTCCGGGCGTTTCCCGCCGGGACTTGCCCTCGCTGGAGCCGTGGGGGTGACTCAGGCGGGGCTGGCCCGGCTCCTCGCTGCAGCTGAGCCTCTGAGCCCCGCGGCCGAGGGGCTCCTTACAGGTTCTGCCGCTCGTGGCACTGGGAGGGGCACCGAGTGTCGGCCCCCATCTGGGGACACAAAAGGGAGCAGCAGGGAGGGTGATGACAGATGCCCTTGTGGTGTCCTTGAGCTGTGTCCCCACCCAGGACTGGGGCTGACCCCCGGCCTCCGGGATCAGAACGTCGAACGGACCTCAGCTCTCGGGCCTCACAGATGCGCCACTGCGTGCGGGCGTCTGCGTCACGGAGCTCAGTGGTGCACGCGTGGCTTCAGCAGGACAGGCTAGGAGCCGTGTGGCTTCGTCAGCAGCTCACTGGCTGGCCCTCGGCACTGTCACCTTGCGGTCTCGGCAGGTCCCTCCCTGCCCCCCTCCCGCTGGGTGGGGGCGGATGCGCGGTCCAGGCTAGAGGCTGGTCCCTTCTGGAGAACGTGTTCTGGCGGCAGGGCTGGGAGGGGAGAGAGAGGAGAGAGAGGGGAGAGGTGCCAGGGGAGTTGCTGGGACAGGCTCTGAGGAGGGCATTTGCAGCTTCTGTGTGGCATTGGTTTCTGGGTCGAGATGGGAGCAAGCATTCGAGGAGAGGTCGCTGTGCCATGAGCGCCCGGCTGGAGCGCGGGGCCGGAGGGACCTGCTGCCGCCTCGGGGCTGTGGACACCCCTCGCGGGGGCGGGGCTGAGGGTGGATCCCAGCCCCCCCCCCCCCCCCCCCCCCCCCCCCCCCCCCCCCCCCCCCCCCCCCCCCCCCCCCCCCCCCCCCCCCCCCCGTTGACCTTTGCTCCTGCCGGCTTCCAGGACTGAAGCCGAGCCACGGGGCGCTGGTGCCGGCGTGACTGCTTCAGGCTTGTCCGTGTGGACGGGGGTGCCGGCTGGCCCAGGCTTCCCGGGACACCTGCCTGAGGACCCTCCATGGGGGCGTGTTTCCGAACGTGGGTTTTATCTCCTTGTGGACTTGCAGCCTGCGTTGCCCGTGGTGATCACGGACGCAGCTTCCCTGGTTTTGTGTGACTTACAGAGGGACTAGAATGAGCAGTTGGGCACTGCTGTTCTCGGGGGTGCCTGCCTCCTGGACGCACGAGGCCTCAGGCGAGGGGACCTCAGGACGGAAATGGCTTGTATTTCCCCGAAGGCATGCGGGGCATGTCCTGGCGGAACTGAAATTGCTCCTGTGGGGAGGAAAATGAGAGCGATCCGTCACCCCACAGTTATGTGGCCCAGGCAAGGGACACGTTTATTCAGTGCCTGGGCTGAGCGTCGAGAAGGAAGGCGAGTGTCTCATTACCCGGAGACGCTTCCAGAGCTGGCAGCGCCTGGACGCTGAGAGTGCCCGCCCCCCGCCCCCCTTCCTGCTCTGTCTGCCGTCCGTCCTCACTGTCACCCCGAGGCTGCCCCATTATGCCTTGGGGCCCGGGGGACCACAGCCCTGCAGAGTGTCAGTCCCACAGCCCTGATTGTCCCAGGTCCTGGCATCTCTGGGCTGCCCGAGCTGCAGATGCCCAGCCCAAGGTGAAGACGTGGTCAGTGTTTGTTGAGTGAATAAAGAAAAGCAAGCCAGAGACCCAGCACAGTGAATATTGGGTCATCAAATAGAACCTATGGAAAGGTTCACTCTATGTTCTGCTTGTCTGGGGAACTGTGACCTGTGGCAAACGGTGCCCCAGTTGGGATTCAAGAGTGGTGTGTGTGTGTGTGTGTGTGTGTGTGTATGTATGCGTGTGCACATGCATGTGTGTTACATGCATGCATTCCTGCAGGTGTGTGCATGTGCGGCTGTGTTTGCATGTACACGTGTGTGCATGTATGTGTGTGCATGTCCTCAGCTGTGCGCGTGTGCCTGTATGTGTATGTGTGAATGTATACATGTATGCATGTGTGTGCACGTGTGCACGTCCACAGGTGTGCTTGTGTGAATGTGTGGCTGTTTGCATGTGCACACGTGTGTATGTACTCACGTGGGTGTGCCTGCATGTGCGTGCATGTGTGGATGCATGTGTGCCTTTATGCGTGCGCATGCATGTTCATGTATGTGCTTGTGTGTGCATCTTTGTGCACGTAGGCATGTCTGCCAGTGTGCGTGTGTGCACGTATGTGTACGCAAATTCCCACGTGTATGCATGTGTGCCCATGTGCATCTACGCACACCTGTGTGCATGCTAGTGTGTGCATGTGTGTGTGCGCATGTGCACGCGTGTGTGGCTGCATGGACTCTCAGGGCTCAGGAGGACCCCGGAGGAGACCTCTTGGCCGTGTGCCTGCCGAGGGGAAGGTGGCTTTCACAGACGGCCACATGCCTTCCCCCAGGCAGCGGGCAGGGTTGCCATGACACCGGCCCTCCTTCCATGGAATGACTGTCCCTTCGTCCCGGGACAGTGGGGCCCTGGTGGTCCAGGTGGGCCCGGCTCACTCTAATTACCGGAGGGGCGCCCCGGGGAGGGAGGTGGCAGTCCCCTTGCGATGGCCCAGCCGCTGAGGGGTTCGCTTCTTTAAATGCTGAGCTGGGAGCCCTTGCTTTGAAACAGTCATTTATTTCACGCCAGGAGACCTTAGGTTTCTGACTTTACCTTAATGGGCCAGAGACCCGTCCCTTTGTATTGGGCACAGAGGGTCTGAGCCAGCCCGGCTCCCTGGTCCCACAGCCAGCTCCTGCATACCTCTGTGTCCTGTCACCAGCCGCCCTGGAAGGACATGTCCCTCTCCCCCTGCAGCCCATGGCCAGTCTCCCTCTCCCCCCGGCCCCGGTGCTGCACATGAAGGGTGGCCTTCCTGGAGGAGGCATGAAGCTCCAGCTCGTGCCCCCTGAGAGGGACATTGGGGCTGAATGGAGGAGAGGAGGGCAGCGGGGTCCTTCACACCTCATTGGATGGGCCACACACTCAACAAACAGCGTGCTGTGTGTGCGGGTCACAGGGCAAGCCCTTGTCTGGGGGCTGCCTTTGGGGTGTCCCCTTGTCCCTCCCCCAAGGCGCCTCCCCCAGAGGGCTTTCCCTGGGCTGTTCCCTGAGGCCAGCCCCTCCCCAGGAGCCTCGGAGACACCCCCTTCGCCTCTCGGCCACGCAGGGGTGCCCCACCCCAGAGCCGGCCCTCCCCCCATGCTCCCCCGACACAGTTGACATTTGAGGCTGGGGTGGCCTCTGTGACAGGGCCGTCCTGAGCATGGTGGGATGTGGGGACAGCATCCCTGGCCTCCACCCACTGTGTGCCAGAGGCACCAGAGTCGTGACAGCCAGAATTGTCTACAGACACGGCCACATGTTTGTCATCCCCCTCTCCCCAATTGAAGGGTCCGCCCTTGAGCCGACAGCTGGTCCAGAGGCCCATGTCCACGGCCGTCAGGTCCGCCTGTGTCTCCTCCATGCCTGGCATAGCCTGGGCTCTGGGGGTCCCCGGGAACCCTTTGGGGCTCACGGTACATGTGGTCTGGTGGGTTTGGCTTGGGACCGGTTGCATTAAGACAACACAGAGTGACAAAGGTGACCGGAGAGCGGTACAGCCCTGGGCCCCGGGTGAGACACGGGCTCAGCCCAGCCCTGCCTGGCTGTATGCTTTGGGGTGCCCATCACCCCCTCTGAGCCCCAGTCTCCTCATCGGTGAAGGATGTGACGAGTGCCATTGTGCAGACGTCCATGGGTGTGTGGGAACAGAGGACCTGCCCCGTCCGTGCCCCTGACTCACCCCTGGCTGCGCTCGGGCGCCCGGGACCAGACGGCTGTGCTGCCCAGTGCGGTGTCTGCCTCCTCCTGCCCCCCGGCCCCTCCTCACCCACCGCAGGCCTGGGGACACTGCCCGCTGACCTGGGGTGGGGGGTGCCGGCCCAGGAGCCGCTACGCACGGGGGCGAGGCGATGCCTTCAGAACGGGGCGGGGGGGACGGCTGGGGGCTGGGCTGTCCTGCCTGCACCCAGGCCCTGGCGACAAGGGCCGTGGGAGATGGAAGTGGGAAAAGCCCCCGCGGCCCGGAGCCCCTGGGACACATGCTGTCCGTGGCCGGCGTGGCAGGGGAGGCAGCGGGGCCCCCAGACGCTGACCCCGGCAGGTCCCCCCCACGGTCGCCTCCGTGTCCTGGGTGCCCAGACGGCTGACCCCTGCAGGCCTGTCCCGTGGTCACTTCCATGTCCCGGGCGCCCAGACGGCTGACCCCTGCAGGCCTGCCCCGTGGTCACCTCCATGTCCCGGGCGCCCAGACGGCTGACCCCTGCAGGCCTGTCCCGTGGTCACCTCCATGTCCCGGGTGCCCAGACGGCTGACCCCTGCAGGCCTGTCCCGTGGTCACCTCCATGTCCCGGGCGCCCAGATGCGGGAGCACCTGTGGGGTCTTCTCAATGTTGCTCGCGGGGAATGTGCCGGGTGTAAACTGTTGCACATACGTGGTCCCAGAATCCGACCTTTCCAAGGGAAACCGAGGCCCAGGGAGTTGGAGCCAGTGGGACCGCGGAGGGCGGCTGCAGTAAGGAAGGGGGCCGCGGTGCAGGGCATCAGGGACACTCAGAATTTCACAAGTAAACGCTGTCCTTTATGGATGAGAGGGGTCCGTGCATGTGAGAAATGTCACACAATACGGGCTCTTCCAGAAGGGCACGGAGGGGCCGCGGGGCCGGCAGGTGACAGGGAGGTGGAGAAGAGGCACCGTGTGACCTGTGCCCTGGTGCCCAGCTCCCCGTGTGTGGGCACCTGTAAGCGCTGCTCTGTGGCCGAGCAGGTGCACCCGGCCTGCCTGCCAGAGCTTCTGTCCAGGAGGCCGGACAGCTCCCGAGGTCAGAGACGTGGAGGTGACATTTGGGCAAGAGTGGGGTGGAGGGGGGCTCTGGTCGGGGGCCTCGAAGGCTTCCCGAGTCAGGGCTGTTAGCTCTGTGGGTGCCCGGCCCTGCCCCGAGCTTCCGTCCCCTTCCTGGGGGGACATGAGGGTCGGCCACATGCAGCAGGGAGTCCTGGCTGAGGAAACGGCTGTGTGGCAAGGAGACCCGGCGGGCAGGACCTCAGGGCCCGGGAGGTGGGAGATGCTCCCCGGGGCGCCTGCATGGGGGTGCTGGGACACTGTCACCTGCCTGGGCGTGCAGGCCATGTGTCCCCGGCACCGTGTGGGCCCCTTGCAGGGTCCACTGTGCTGGCGAGGGGGGCACTGGCCGGTGGGCAGGCAGAACCGGACTCCGTGTAGGTGAGGTGAAGAGTGCCCCGGGGCGCCAGTGTCCAGGGGCCTGGTCTGGCGGGTGGTGGAGGAGGGCCAGCGGCCAGGCAGAGCCCTGCGCACTCTGTGCCTGAGCCTGCGGGGCTGAGCCTCCCCTAGACAGTCCTTCCAAGGAGCTTGCGGCCGGGGGGAGGGTGGGGACAGGTGGCCGTGGCTTCAGGGGCTGCGTTGAGGGGGCAGGAGGGGGCCGGGAGGGGGTGTGCTCAGGGCTCCGAAGGTCCAGCCGGCATACCTCTGTGGGGCACCTGCCATGCGTCCAGCTGTGCTCCGTTCTGGGGACTTGGGAAGGAGCGATGCAGGTAGCGTGTGCCTTCTAGCGCAGACCCCGCCCCACGGCATGGGCTCCCAGCGCCGTGGAGCTGGTGGGGTGCCAGGGGCCACAGCCAGCCTGTTTGCGGGCAGGGACGCCCCGAATGTGGCCTCTGAGTCCCGGGGGGTGGGCCAGGAGTGGGGAGAAGGGTCAGGGAGGGGGAGGTCAGCTGGGCTGAGGGGCATTGAGTGGCCTGGTGAGTGGGGTGGGGGGAGGATCCACTGCTGGGGTCTTCACTCCCACTGCGGGCTGTGTGGGGGGCTTCAGGGGTGCAGCCTGTGGGGGTGGGGGCAGCTGCAGACCCCCCCTCCCCAGGGGCCCCGCAGGAGGCTGGAGGCGGCCAAGCCAGCCTTGTGCTCCGCGTCCGTGGGGCTGTCAGCATGGGGACCCCTCCCCACCATCTTGGGGTGCAAACTTGTCCATCTGAGGGGAGCTGGGCAGCTCCTGATTCCTCCTCAAACTGTGGCGGGTGCTGGGGAGCTGGAGGGAGGCCCCCACCTACAAGGTGTTTCCGGGGCCCCTGGCTGCTGCCCTGCAGGGTCTCCATTGGCATCGGATCCTTTGGGAAGCGAGCTCACTGTGTGCGCAGGTGCACCCGGCGATGCTGACAGCCGGGTGGGAAAGGCCCCCGCCCCCGCCTCGCTCTCTGCTGCTGGGCACCTTGCAGAGACATCTTGGCAGCTGTGAACGTGGCGCAGGGACCTGGGAGTGAGAACACAGGCCCTGATCGGGGTTGCCCTGTGCATCGTGAGCTTGTCTTGGCTGCGGCGCTGCACCAGGAGCCATGTAACCCGAGGGTTGTTCCGGAACTTAAAAACTCGGATGTTCTAGGAACATCCGCCCCCCCCCCCCCAACAAAGTGGTCTTTGAAGACGGTGAGAGTTCCAGGAGGTAGGACACGTCCCTGGACTTGTTGGGACTTGGGTGAGGCTGGGGGACAGAGGGCTTAGCTGGACCCTTGGCAGTCTCGGATCTGTGAA
>NC_043709.1:2990606-3066577 GCF_006229205.1 Suricata suricatta
GGGGGGGGGGGGGGATGGGGAAGGAGATTTATTTTAGTTTTATTTAAAAAATTGTTTTTTTATATTTTTTATTTAGTTGAGAGAGACAGCACGAGCAGGGGAGGGGCAGAGAGAGAGGGAGACACAGAATCTGAAGCAGGTTCCAGGCTCTGAGCTGTCAGCACAGAGCCCAACGTGGGGCTCGAACCCACGAACCATGAGATCATGACCTGAGCCAAAGTCCGATGCTCAACCGACTGAGCCGCCCAGGCGCCCCATTTTAGTTTTAAAAAATTCCTAAGAAGGCTGCCCATCCAAAAAGTAAAATAACCTTGTAAAAATTCAGGAGGTCAGAAACGCAGGCTGGAAAACCAGCGTGTTCTGCGTCCCGTCCAAGCGCTGTTCTTCCGTGGGTGGAAACGGCAAGGTTTTCCGCGTGTCCCTGTGCACCGCCAAGTGCAGCGGCGTTGGGACCAGGCCACGCGCACCAAGGTCTGCCGGGCCCTTGTCAGCCCCGGGGGCTCCTGCCGTGGCGTGCGGGAAATGCCGTGTGTTCGGCCAGTTCCCTCTGCGGCCGCATTCGCTTCCAGGTTCCCGTTTCCTCCGCGGGGGCGGCCGTGAACGTCAGCGCGCCCCTGTGTTGTTTGAGGTTCTTCTGACTCAGGAATTTCTAGAGATGGTTGGAATCATCCGTGCACAGTTTTGCCCACTGTGTTCTGATGACCTTGGTCAAGTTGCCTTTGCACGTTTGTACTGATGTGTACTAGAAGGAGCCGTGTTCGAAAACCCTCTGTTTGTGTCGCCTTCGGAGAGAGGAGTCTCTCATCTTTGCTAATCCTCCAGGTAAAAAAAGATCAGTAAATGTCTCCTATTCTTGATTTTTACCCTTCTTTAGGGAGAGAGAACAGTGTTTAATGTTCATCTGTCATCCCTAATTTTTCTGAAAATTGCCAATTTACATTTGCAGTTAGATTGCTTATTTTTTATGTTTTTAATTAATTTATTTTTAATGCTTATTTTTGAGAGTGAGTGTGAGAGGGGCAGAGAGAGAGAGAGAAGAGAATCTGAAGCAGCTCCAGGCTCTGGGCTGTCAGAACAGAGCCTAATATGGGGCTCGAACCCACGAACCTCAAGATCACCTCAAGATCGTCACAGAGCTGAAGTTGGATGCGCAACCCACTGAGCCACCCAGGCGCCCCGCCCCCGGGCGGGATTTTAAAGTCTCTTCTCCCTGTTCTACCGCTGATGGAGCGCGCATTCTTTAAAAAGCAGCTTCCTGACTTGGCGCAGGTGTTCAGTGTGTAAGGTTAAGAGGGCCGAAGACCAGAGAGGCAGGAGAATGTGGGGCTTGATCATGGGGTTCAGCTGTCACTTAACCTGGTGACTTTAGTTTGTCCCTTAGTCTCTCGGAACCTCTGTTTCCTTGTGTGACAAATGGGGACCGTGTTCTTATTTCACAGGTGTTTGCGAAGCACCTGGCAAAGCATTGGCCGTGCCCCGAGGGCTCCGGGAGAGTGGCCTTTGTCACCGGTGGTTTGATAGCTCATTGTCCAGTGACCTGCCCTGTCTTCTTGTCTTCTTGTGAACCGCTTTTCTGCCTAGTTGATTGAAAACGCAATGAACTTGCCCTGCTCCTCAGGAGAGAGGCAAGTCACAAATGCCTCTGACTTTTCGTGTCCCCCTGGTACGTCCCTGAAGGATGACCATCATGTGATTTCTCTTTATTTCCAATTCAGGTCAAGGAAACTTGCGATTATGCCACACGGGGGGTTAAAAATACGCAGTGATTCTGGGGTTTAGTCCCTGAGTTCACGGAAAGATGCCTTCGCGTCCTTCCCACTGGAGACGTTCAGATACCGACGGGCGATGCTGGACGTAAGATAACGTTTCGGCTCTGCCTGCGTCGGGCGTGGTTGGGGTGGGGGTGGGGACGCCTGGGGACCTGGGCTCTTTGCCCCGTGAGGAGGGGTGGTTCCTGGCGCTCCGGGCGCCCCTGCTTCCCAGGCCGCTTTCCAGCCCGCAGGCAGGGGTGTGTGGGGGCGGTTTGCTGTGCATTTGAATGCCTGCAAGTCACCGGAGTATAGACCGGAGGAGGGCTCTAAAGTGCCCCGCGGGTGCCGGGTGCCCTGTGGCCTCGCGCCCGCAGAGTCTTTGTTGTAAATTCCCCCAAAGATCAAGAGGCACAGGTGTGGGCCGCCAGGGCCTCTCTTCTTTTGTGACAAGTTATGGCGTCATTTACGGCCCCTCTGGAAGCCGAGCCCCGTCACTTTGCCAGTGGCCTTTGTGCGGCTTCCATTCAGCCTGCCCAGTCATCTGAATAGGCCCGGGCCGCGGCGGCCATTGTCCCCCGGGTTACTCATCAACCAGGGGCTGCCCGTTTCCCTGGTTACCGCCTCGCGGTGAATGTGACCCCAGCCCTGGGGGAGGGGCTGCGGCAGCTCCGTATAAAAGGAGTTGAAACCCTGCACCGGGCCTGGCTGCTGGGATCCGAGAACTTTCCTTATGTCCCCTGCGTCCCTGGGGGCTGTGAGCCCAGATTTCCTGCTCTGCGGGCCTGGGGCCAGGGCTCCGGTGGGGGACGGGGACCCGGGTGGCCTGGGGTGGCCCCAAGGAGAGCCAGCAGGGCTTTGCTCTGGGAGGGGCTGAGCGCTGGCCTCTGGTGGCCCCGGGGGTCTGAGAGGGGAAGGAAGAGGCCGCTGTGCCCAAGGGGGGCTGACGCCCCTGCGGGGGGGGGGGGAGGCCCCGCGCTCTGCTGGGGGCGGGGTCAAAAGCAGCCTGGGCTGTATCCCGGTTCCTCCTCCTCCTCCTCCTCCTCCTCCTCCTCCTCCTCCTTCTTCTTTTTTAAGTTTATTTGAGAGAGCGAGCTGGCCGGAGCGAGTACAAGTTGGGGGAGAGAGGGCGACACCCTCAGCCCAGAGCCCAGGCCGGGCTAGAACCCACGGACTGTGAGAGACGCTCAGCCGACTAAGCCCCACCGGCAAAAGCAGTTTTTTAGACGTGTATTTATTTTTGAGGGGCAGGGAGGGGCAGAGAGAGGGAGGGAGAGCGAGCGAGCCCTGCGCTGACTCGGGGCTGGCTCTCAGGAGCCGTGAGATCATGAC
This sequence comes from Suricata suricatta, assembly GCF_006229205.1. NCBI lineage: Eukaryota > Metazoa > Chordata > Mammalia > Carnivora > Herpestidae > Suricata > Suricata suricatta. Next base: position 2,993,687 of record NC_043709.1, read on the forward strand.
CCGAGCCGAGAGTGGGGCGCTGTGACCCACTGAGCCTGGCAGGTGCCCCTGCGTCCCCGCTCTTGCTGCTGTGACGACGATGCGACCATCCTTGGGACAGCAGTCTGTGTGTCTGCACCTCGGCTCCCGGGAAACCGACACACAGCAAGTGGGTTTGCAGTCGGAGCCCGGGGGATGTTTATTTACCCTTTGGTCAGATCACCAAATTGTCACGTACTGGGGGCGCCCGGGCCGCTCGGTTGGTTGAGCGTCCGACTTCGGCTCAGGGTATGATCTCGCGGTTCCGGAGCTCGAGCCCCGTGTCGGGCTCTGTGCTGACAGTGCGGAGGCTGCTTGGGATTCTCTCTCTCTTTTCTCTCTCTGCCCCTCCCACTCTCTCTCTACCAAAAATAAATGAATACACATTTTTTCAAAAAAATCCGCTGGGAACTCTGGTGAGAGGTACGTCGTGTTTCTGGGCTATCCAGTGGCTCTCCGAAAAGATACATGTGCCCAGGGTCTGTGGACGCGACCTTCCTTGGGAAAGGGTCTCTGCAGGTGCCCTAAATCCAATGACAAGTCCCGAGAAGAGGAGGGGAGGGGCGTGGAGAGAAGAAGGACCCGTGAGGGCGGAGGCAGAGATGGGGGGGTGGGGGGTGAAGCGCCAAGCCGAGGAACTCTGGGATCGGCGGTCACTGCCAGAGCTGGGAGGAGGCGGGGAGCAGGTTCTCCGTGGAAGCCTCCAGAAAGAGCCAGTCTCGCCAAGCTCACACCTGGATTTCAGGCTCCCGCCTCCCCGGCTGTGAGAGGACGTCATGCCACCCACTTCGTCTACTTTGTTATCCCAGGAAGAGAATACACTTTGCAACAACGTGGTTTCTCTACAAGGTCTTAAAAAAAATTTTTTTTACGTTTATTTTTGAGAGAGAGGGAGAGACACCGAGCACAAGCAGGGGAGGGGCAGAGAGAGAGGGAGACCCAGAATCCGAAGCAGGCTCCAGGCTCCCAGCTGTCAGCACAGAGCCCGACCCGGGTCTCGAACTCACGAACCGCGAGATCAGGACCTGAGATCACCGACTGAGTGCTCCAGGCGCCCCCACAGCGTTTTCCTACTTAGAAAGCGTTTCTTCATTCCTTAAGGTCACCTTCTGACCGACCACGTTTTCCACCTACGTGCTCCGTTTTAGGCTCATCTCTAGGGATTTTGCGGGTTTTTATGTGGTTGTGGGAAGGTCGGTGTGTTTTCGGTTGCATTTCTGACTGGCTGTTGCCGATTGTTGAAAAGTAATAGATTTTTGTTTTGTGATTTTGCACCTGACCATTTTCTCCAGCTGTCTTATTAATTAAAAGAATTTCTCGGGGCACCTGGGGGGCTCAGTTGGTTAAGTGTCTGACTCTTGATTTCGGCTCAGGTCACGATCTCATGATTTGTGACATCGAGCCCGGAGTCCGGCTCTGCGCCGACAGCACGGAGCCTGCTTGGGATCCCCTCTCTCCCCCTCCCCCACTCACGCACACTTGTGTGTGCACGTGCTTTCTGTCTCTTAAAAATAAATAAAAAATAATAATTTCTCAATCCATTTCTCTAGGGGAGTTGTATCGACTCCACACGGTGTAGGTCTTGTTTCTTCCAGCTATTTTCTCTCTCCCCCTTTTTCCCGTCTTGTTTCACGGTCAGGTGGTCTTTGCCCGCTCAGACCTGCGCAGGCGGGATTTGGACCGCCTGGCGTGGCGTCCGGTAGTGGGCTCTTGAGCGGAGCCATGTGCCGATGCTGGTTGTTCCCGATCTGTTAGCTCAGCTTCGGCAGCTCGTGAAAGGAGAGGGTATCCATTTCCTCAGTCAGTGTTCATTTAGTTTCTGCCGTTTGCTGAACGTCGTTTTAGATGCCAGGTGTGCAGCAGTGTAGAAGTCTCAGCCGAGGCAGTGAGACAAGAAAAAACCCCCACAAGGGGGCCTGGCGGGGGGGGGGGGCTCAATTAGTTAAGCTTCCGGCTTTGACTCAGGTCATGGTCTCATAGTCTGTGGGTTCGAGCCCCGCATCAGGCTCTGAGCCGTCAGCACATGCAAACAGAACACTTATTATGAACAGTAACATTGCTGTTATTCACAGATGATATGGTTAGCTACAAAGAAAACCCAAAAGAACATGCAAATAAATGATAAAAGCAATGAGTTCAGCAGGATTGCTGCTCCTTGGATAATATGTGAAATAGCGTGTGTTTCTGTGTGCCAGCAATACTTGGAAGATGAAATGAAATTTATTATTTTTGATAGCATAGAAGACCAAGTAACCAAAAAAAACCTAATAAAAATAAAATGTTGGGAGAAATTCAGGAAGGCTTTAACACATGGGTGGGGGAGTGGCCAACCATGTTCATGGATGAGACGTCTTCATGTTGTCAAGATGCTGTTTCTCCCCAGAATGTTGGGGTCCTTTGGTGCAGCACGAACCAAAACCCTTATAAGTTTTATACGTACATAGAATCGTATGTAAATTTTACATGTAAATAGGAAGGCTGAGAAGAGCCAAGGCAATCTTGAAGGAGAACCAGGTGGGGACCTGGGCTGCTGGATGCCAAGGCTTATTAGGAGGTCCCTGTAATTAAGAGGCTCTGCCAGCGGCCACGGAGAGCCGGGTAAGCCCGCAGAATCGACCAGAGCGCCCAGAAAACAGACTCCATATGTCTAAGAGTAGAGCCAGTGGGCGCCTGGTGGTCTCGGGCAGTAGACCGTGCGACTTTTGATGCTGGGTTGTGAGTTCAAGCCCCACGTTGGGTGGGGAGCCTACCGCACACCCAAGACCAAGTCCAGCCAACCAAGTAACAAGGAATAAATGAGGAAGTCAGAGCTGAGGTTACGCTTCATGGGGATAGACTGTGCCTGTCTTTTTTCTGAATTTGCTTCATTCCAAATATTCTCTTTTGACCTGTCTCCCAGTTTACTAACTTTCTCAACAAGGTGTAATCTTTTCTTTTCTTTTTTTCAGATTTTATTTTTTAAGTCATCTCTACACCCAACATGGGGCTCAAACCTAAAGCCTGAGATCAAGAGTCACATGCTTTACCAGCTGAGCCAGCCAGGTGCCCCGTAGTGTGATCTGTTCTTTTTTTAATGTCTATTTATTTGAGAGAGAGAGAGAGGGAGAGGGAGAGAGCGCGCGCGCATGCCTGCACCTGTGAGCAGGGGAGGGGCAGAGAGGGAGCGAGCATCCCAAGCTGACTCCGTGCTTTCAGCGCAGAGCCCGATGCAGGGTTCAATCTCACAAACCCTGAGGTTATGACCTAGGTTGGAATCAAGTTGGATGCTTAACCAGCTGAGCCACCCAGGTACCTTGATAGTGGGATCTGCATTTTTATTATTATTATTTTAATTTTTATTTTTGAGAGAAAGAGCATGAGCAAGGGGGGGGGCAGAGAGAGAGAGAGAGAGAGAGAGAGAGAGAGAGGCAGAGTGTGAAGCAGGCTCCAGGCTCAGCTGTCAGCACAGAGCCCGATGTGGGGCTCGAACTCATGAACTGTTGAGATCCATGAGCCGAAGTCAGATGCTCAACCGACTGAGCCACCAGGCGCCCCGATGTGTGATCTGTTCTTAAACCCGTCTGCTGTGCCCGTCCCTAATTTTGGTTATGGTATCGTTGAGTTCTAGAACTTGTTTTGGTTATTTTCAGCTGCCGTGGACTTTCCCTATTTCCAGCAAGGCCCTGATGGAACTCAGTCTCGTCTTGTAGGATGCGGTGAGCACGGAGTTCTAAAGTCTGCGGTTTACAGCTGTTTATGGGGCTGTTCCTCGTGGTCTCCGTGCCGGTCGATTTTCGTTCAGGTTGTTTTGTCTCCTCGTGTGCCTGCTTATGTTTCTGTGCTGGACGTAGTGCTTTCAGAATCATTGTGACGCTAGACAGGCTGCTGTTTTCCTCTAGAGAGATTTGCCGGCAGCCGCCTGTTGCACTAATGGCCTGGGGCCACCGTCCCCTCATTTCATGGGGCTTGGCTGCTGCCAGCAGTTGTACTTAAGAGTCCCCAGATCCAGCACGGGGGCTGGGCAGACACCCCTCAGTGCCTCGCCCTTGACCGCGCCCCTTCCGGGGGTGCGCCGGGGACACGGGAGTTCTCTGTGCACTGGGGCTCCCCACCCCTTCTTTCAAAATGTGCTGTAGCCTCGCTGGTAAATGTAATCATCATGATTGCGTTGTTTCCGCGGGAAATGCGCTGCTGTGGGCTGCGCGATGCTGCGCCCGCTCGTGACCCGGGGCTCCCCCAGGAAGCTCTGTTCCGGAGAGGCGGATGCCGGAGACCGGTAACTTGCAAATGTTGAAAGCCTGTTCGGCAGTGAGATAGTGGCGGAGCCCGCACACCTTCCCCGGCCGGGTCAGGTCTTCTCCCGGTGGAGCCGCGAGAGCTGTGCCGGCCGGCGTTGGAGCCGCCGTGATTGTACGGAGACACTTGGGCTGTCACGATAGAGCTGGGGGTGGGTGGGGGAGATGCTTCTGGTATCTCAAGGGTGGAGAGGCAGGGGCTGCTGCCCAGTGCCCTTCGAAGCAGAGACCAGCCTCGTGTAGCACAGAATGATCCGTCCAGACGGCCACAGTGCCGGGAGGGAGAAACCCGCTTCAGACGGTCCGAGGAGCAGGGTCTTGAGCCGGACCCCTGCCTGTGCGGGGCGTGTGGGTCTTGACCCCAGGGACGTCCGACCCCCCGAGGAACAGATTCCCTGCCGGCGGGCGGCAGGGCCCAGGGCCCCTGGACGGATGTCCGTTTGCATTTTGACCCGTCATTAACCAACCACGTAACCTCGGGTGGGTCATTTAGCTTGTGGGTCCTCCGCCAAGGCGTGGTCTGTAAATCAAGGCGAAGCAGGACCCCCTGAAGGACTAGGAGGGAGCCCGGAGTTGGGCCAGACTGGGCGCCCGGGTGGCTGGTGGTGTTGATGAACTTGGCCGTGAGACAGGAGACAGGGGCCCAACGTGAGGGCCTGCAGGACACCGGTGTGAATTCTTCTGTTATTTAAACTTTTTTAATGTTTATTTATTTTTGAGAGAGAGACAGAGCATGAGCAGGGGAGGGGCAGAGAGAGAGGGAGACAAAGAATCTGAAGCAGCTCCAGGCTCTAAGCTGTCAACAGAGCCCGACGTGGGGCTCAAACCCATGAATTGCAAGAACATGACCTGAGCTGAGGTCAGATGCTTACCCGACTGAGCACCCCCCCCCCGCGCCCCCTTCTGTTGTTTAAAAGCGAGCCCCAGCCCCCCACATTTGCAGGCCATCTCTGGTGTCACCTCCCGGTCATGTCTCAGAGGTGTTGACACGATCGTGACCCTGGGGTGCCCAGGCGAGTGACCTTGCTCTGTCTCTCACTGTGACCTAAACCTTTAGACGGAGAGCTGGAGTGCGTGGGCGGAGGCCACGGTGGGGAGTCTCTGGGACCCGGCCCAGCTCGATGCTCCTGGAGCCCTTGTCTCATCAATGGGCCCTGGCGTATGGCCCCTGTGAGTCTGGGGGGCACAGGGTGTGGGCTCTGGGGCCCTGCTCTTCCAGGGAGCGTCCCGCGGGCCGGCTCAGCCCTGTGGGGTGTGAGGCCGAGCCGTGGGGGAAGGAGGGGCCCACTGTCGCGCTGACCAGGCTGGGTCAGAGACTGGCTGTCCTTGGAACCTGGAGGCCACCGAGCATAGGAAACTCGGGCCTCTTCCTGGACCGACCTGACGCAGTTCTCAGGAGGAGCCCCGGCCCGCTCCGAGCGCTGGCCTCTGTGGCCCGCAAGGGCTTGGGCCGGCGATCCTCTCTGAGTTTGGGGCGACGGGCCGAGGTCCCTCCGAAGCCAAGCAGTGCCGGCCCCTGCCCAGAAAAGGTGTGGTGCCCACCCTGCCCCCGAAAGGCCCCTGTCCTGCCGTCCGCGCCCCTCACGGTGGTGGTGATAAATGGTGTCGGACTCTGTCCCCAGGGCAGACGCAGCGGGGAAGCCGGGTCTCCGTTAGTGGTTAAAAGGACCCCGTCAGGTCCACGCCACCCGCACCCAGAAGTAGCCCCGACATCAGCACTGGCCGGCGCTTCTGGCGCCAGCCCGAGGACCTGGGGACTTGCTGGGGGGAACGTTCTGAGCAAAGAGAAGCAGTCGAGTGTCCCTGAGACCAGTTACAGCGACTCGATTCGGAAGAGCCGGTTCCTGGCCCTTCCTCTCTAGGTCCGGATTCGGCCAGCAGGAAGGTGGCCTGGCCCCGGCCGTGGGGCGTGGGCCCTTCTGGGACCTGAGCTGGTTTATCCCTTCCTGCTACGATGACCCCAGATGTCACATGCTGAAAAGTGCCACCGCAATGCAAAGGAGCAGTCTCCTCTCTTTAGCAGCGATGCTGTTTCTGGAAACATTCCTGCCGTGGGGCCGGGGAGGCGCGGCGGGGGTGCGGCGTGCGGGGCCAGGAGGGAGCCCCTCGTTCCGGCAGGCCCAGCCTCCCTGTGCCCTTGCCCAGTGGAGGTGCTGTCTGTGGAGCTGGGGACTCTGGCAGGTAAAGCCGCGTGCCCCTAACAGTCCCACTGGGGCCACACACGTGTGCACCCGCTCAGGCAGGCACACGTGCACGCTCGTGACTCCTGGGTGCCTCTGTGGATTTTTCACACGCAGCATTTTCTCCTGGCCGCGCGTTGGTCCTCAGAGTGTCAGGGGCCGGGCCCCAGGCAGGGAGGGCTGGGCTCCCTCAGGGGACTCGGCAGCCACGTCCCCCAGAGACATCTGCAGCTTCAGCCTCCCAGGCCATCCTTGTGTTCCCACCAGCACCCTGACACCCCTCCCCCTTACTCCCATGCCACCAGCATCGACACCCCCCCCCCCCCCCCCCCCCCCCCCCCCCCCCCCCCCCCCCCCCCCCCCCCCCCCCCCCCCCCCCCCCCCCCCCCCCCCCCCCCCCCCCCCCCCCCCCCCCCCCCGTCACTTTACCCTGGACGCTCCCCCATGGCCGTCTGTCACGTCTGTCACCTCCTGGAGGCTGAGGAGGGCAAGACCCGGCTTTTCCGCCAGGGCGCCCCTGGATCTGGGCCTGGCTCACAGGCAGCCACACTGTTTGTTGAATTAATGAGTGGCAACAGGTTTAATTAGTTAATTTGAGCCTAGGCTGCAGATGAGGATTGTTAGATTTATTACACCAAATAATTTCTCACCGTCAGGGAGTTTGTGAACGCAGTCCGCTGCGGGGATCCCCACTCACGGCTCTCCCAGGACCCTCGGGGCGGCGGCGGGAAGTCCGATCTGTTACTTGTAAGTGGTGTCCTAATCGCTTAATAACAGGGTGTCTGATATTAGACTAATCTCTTCATCGGTTCAGACCCACGTCGAAGGCGCCAGGGCGGACTTGGGGCTGGTGTTCGCCTTCAGAAGCTCGGAAGTGAGTGTGCCTGTGAGTGTGCAGTGAGTGTGCAGTGTGTGTGCAATGTGAGCATTTATGTGTTCGTATGTAATATGTATCTGTGTTCAGTAGGACTGAATGTGTGAATGTGTAACGTGTTAGTGTAATGTGTGAGCACGTGTGTGTGTTTAGTGTGAGTGTGTGGTGTGGACACGTATGAGTGTGAGTGTGTGAATGTGTGCTGTGTGAGGGTGTAGCGATGTGTGAACGTGTGTGAGTGTGCATGCGCGTGTGAGGTGTGAGTGTGTGTGTGTGTGTGTGTGTGTGTGAGTGTGTGTGACACCGTGAGGGAGGCACCGGGCGGAGGGGGCGGGGGTGGAGGCCGGAGTGCACACAGCAGGCGCTCGGTGGGGAGCAGCGGTGAGACCCCCACAGCTTTCAGGCAGCGGGGCTGACAGGCGGGCGCGGGGGACATTTCCGGCCGGGGTGCATCTCGGGACGTTCCTACCGGCCGCGTCCTGACGCGCGACCCCGGACGGTCCCTGCTGTGTGACATCGAGCGGCGAGCAGAGATGCCATCGTTGTCCTGAGGGCCGACGGTGGTTCACGGAACCAGCACATGGCTCCGTTTCTCTCTGCGCCCGAGGGTGGCCGCTGACCGCCCCCGCCCGTCCCCCAGACTGCGGGGCTGAGCGTCCCCGGGGGACACAGAATGTGCGGACGCGGATGGACGTGGACGGCGAGCCGGCTCAGCCGCCCGCGTGAAGATGCGCCCTCACCGATCTGGAGGCGCGCGGACCGGGGCCTGTTCCGGGGGACGGGGTGTCGGCCGGCTTCCCTTGGTGCGTCCCTCCCCTCGAGGCTCCCGGATAACGAGCCAGGCGGAGCCAGGCGGGAGCTGCCTCACGCGGCTGCGGGTCTTTCTCGAAGGCGCTCAGTCACCGACTCCTCGGACTCCGGAGTCGGCTCACAGCTCATTAATTTCAGGGGACGGGAGTCGGGGGGGCTGCTAACGAAGGCAATGGGGGGGGCCGCCGAGCAAACATGGGGAAGGGGGCTTGCCTCTGCCGGAAGCAAATGCGTGGTGGGGGGTAGCTCTGTCCTGCCCCCTGAGTCCTGGAGCCTGGTTTCGCCATCTGGGCGGAGGAAAAGGAGCCCAAAAGAAGTAAAAGATTCCGCTGAAGAAGCGCGCACGCAGGACGGAAAGGCGATCGGGAGACCCGGGTGCTGATTTCTGGATTTGCTGGGGGATTTACGTCCCCGGGGAGGGCCGTGCGACTCCTCTCCAGCTCATCCGCGAGGCCGGCGGGTTCCGGACCGAAACCACAGCGCGCGGCCCCGCTCACGCCATGCCAAGTCAGACTCTCCAAGGTTAGGATCGGAATTTTCTTAGCAAATATTTAACCAGGAAAAAAAAAAATCCTTGCTTTTCTGTTCTTGGCAGTTGTAAGTTGCAAATTAATAGACATCTGGGCCAATATTTGATCTTTTCTCCCAAAGAAAATGATTTGCCGGCTCTCAGCTGGAGGGGAGGGTCCCTGGAAGGTGATGTGTTGATGTTGGTGGGTGGCTAGGCTGCTGGGACCCCCGGGCAGCGTGTGGGTGAGCTCACGGTGCCCCGGGGACGCTGTGAGCAGTACCCCCGTGCCTGGCCGGAGCAGGTAGAGCTGGGAGTGGCCGATGGGATTCTCAGCGTGTGAGCCCGGCTGCCCTCTGCCCCGGGCTGGGGCTGGGGGGGTCCTGGGCTGCCCCCACCACTCCTGCCCTCTGACTTAGGAGCTAACCCATCAAGGGGTCAGGGGTGTATTGTAGCCTCTTGGTGCTATTTGCATTTCAAAAGAGGTCTCAGTAAAATTATTCTGGAAGGGACTTCAGGGCCCCTGAGTGGGGAGACATTTAGGGGCCAAGAGGGCGGCCCCCCTTCTAGTCCCTGTGGCCTGGGTGCTAACCCTGTGGCTGGCACTTGCTACCGCAGGCTGGTCTGGAGGGAAGGTCTGTGCCCTGCAGGGACAGCGGCCGGGTGGGAGGGCCGTGCGCCCGCTGGGTCCCTGACCGGCTGCCCACCCCCTCAGCCGGCTGCCCTGCACCTCCCTTTCTCTCGGCCCACACCCCTGCGTTTCAGGCTCTTGGCGCTTTTCCCCACAGGTGTTGCCCCCCCCAGCTGGGCCGGGTCTGGGAGCCCTGGGGGCGTTCTGACCTGTCTGGCCCGGGCACCCTGTGCTCACTCGCGCTTTCCAGGCAGCAGAGGCGGCGGAGTGTGTGGTGCTGTGGGCCCCAGGTGCGTGTGCCGTAGCACGCTTGCTCCTCAATAGGTACAAATTATTGGTATTAGCCGTCCTTACCGCCCCCTCTCCCCATTAAGCCTGTGCAGCTGATAATTGTTTTCTCTCGGTAAAGTGTTCGGGGAAAACAGCGAGCAGACTGACACGTGGAGGCTGCCGGGCCCCCGCCCCGGGCCGGGGCAGGGGATCACAGCCTGCAGACCCCTCCTCCGAAGGCGGGGTGCGCTGGGCGCAGTCCCTGAGACCCTCTGGGCGCCACGCGCCTTGTCGCCCGGGTCATGGGGTCCACCAGGGTGGCTCTGGGAGTCGTCACCGATCTCTGGGGATCAGGAGACCCCGTCACTCTGGTTTTACTGATGGGGAAACTGAGGCGCGGCGGGGGGGGGGCGGTCCAGGAACTTCCCAAGGTCACAGCGGTGAGTGGCAGAGCAGGACTGTCGCCACTGTGTCTGTGAGAGTCAGGCAGACGCGTGGGGCTTTTAATGACCAACCGCCTGAGGCCCAGGTGCCCCGGGGCAGCGCTCTGCCCTCTCTGTTGGTTACAGGCATCCCAAGGCCACCTGCACGCAACAGGAAAGGCACTCCAGTGTCCCCTCTCGGTGGGGGTTGTCCCAGTGTCCATGGCCATGTTTTTTTGAACCACCACATTCTTGGAGGCCTTGAACCCAGACAGAGGGAAACTGCACGTCCTTCCTGAGCACCCTGTCCCGGGAACAGGGTCCCCGCGCAAGCCAGAAACCCCTCTGCCTCTTTCCCTTGGTCCGTAGTCCTGCATCCCAGCCCTAACGAACTCTCATTGTTTTGGGAGAATTCAAATATACAAACGATGGTCAAACTGCGTGTGCACGTGATATAAAAACACGTTTTGTATTTGTGGGTTCTGTGGTCCCATGGGGTGGCTTCGGATTTGAAATTCCAGAACCGTCTCAGCTCAAGGGTTTCAGAAAATAAAGGATTCTGGACCTGTCTCGTTACGTTGTGGCTCTTCCTCGTGTTTGTATGAAGGGACCGTCCTGGATGTCCTCCACGGCCCGACTTTCCCCGCAGCGGCATGTCAGTGTCCCCAGTCATGGCCGGGGTTTCACCATTGCGTGGTCTTCCATCCACGGTCTCTGCTGCTCGGGTATTCTTTTTTTTATGTTTTATTTATTTTTGAGAGAGAGGGAGAGAGTGTGAGCAGCGGAGGGGCAGAGAGAGAGGGAGACACAGAATCTGAAACAGGCTCCAGGCTCCGAGCTGTCAGCACAGAGCCCGACACGGGGCTCGAACCCACAAACTGTGAACCGAAGCTGGAGGCTTAACCAACTGAGCCACCCAGGCGCCCCTGTTAGGTTTATGCTTCAGCGCCGTGTAATTTTGCTGCCGATCTACACGATGTGTTAAAAGTTACACTTTATGAGCCTGTGGCCCACGGATGCTCCTCGCTGGCCGCCTGGCTGAGGGCGTGTGTGCATTCGACACGTTGTCTCCAGAGCCTCTGGGACCCGTGGATGATGATGTTGCATCTTCTTCCTTTCCAGTCATTCATTCAACATATCAGTCATTCATTCTCTTGCGCTGCCCTTGGCCTCCTGCACCGTTTGGGAGGGAAATGGTGATGGTGGGGACCCCTCGTGGGTACCCTGTTGGCTTCAGAGATGCCCTTCATCGGTTTAAAGGAAGCACCGGTCTCTTCTGTGTTCGTCAAGAGTCTCTAAAGTTTGGGGTTTTTTTTGTTGTTGCTGGTTTTTTTGAGAGAGAGAGAGAGAGGGAGGGAGGGAGGGAATCCCAAGCAGGCTCCACGCTGACAGCAGCGAGCCCAACACAGGGCTCAAACTCACGGAACTGTGAGCTCATGACCTGAGCCAAAATCAAGAGTTGGGGCTTAACTGACTGAGCGCCCCCAGGTGCCCCAAAAATCTGTATTATGAAGGATTACAGAATTTTATTGAGTCTTTTTCTTTATTTACTGAGATGCAAATATGCTTTCTTAAAAAGATGTGGTGGCCTAACCTTCGTCACCAGTGCGTCCCAGGGACAGTCAGAGTGTCAGAGGCCCTGCGGGTGAGCGTGGGGACCGAGGGCCACACGCGAGTCCAGCCCAGCGTGTTGGGGAGATAGAAACCCCCAGTACTGAATGAAGCCACGGGAGCAGGTGTGCGTGGGCGGAGGTCCAGCTCAGGGGGGAGCCAGGGAAGGACGGACAAGCGTGTGCACTCGCTCACACGTTACCCACCGGCAGGCAGGCCGGGGGTCACCGGCCACTGTGACCGTCTCGTGGCCGGAGTAGGAGCGCGAGGAGGCCTCTGCCTGGCCCAACTTTGGATGCTCACAGAGCCTGGAAGGTTCCAGGCTGGCTCCTGCCCCTCCGGAGCCTATGGGCGGGGGGCGGGCCGCTTGCGGGCGGCTGGGGGTGCTGGGCTCCGCAGCTGGCCGGGTTGGGCTGGTGTGTCTGTTAGGAGTCTTTGGCTCTTGCGGTGTCCGGGGCTGGAGAAGGTGGGGGTGTCCTGGGCAGGGGTCACGGGCCACGCTGTCTTGCTGGAGGGTGTCCTTTGAGAATGAGCCTGGGCTCTCTAGCTCTTTCAGATCCGTTTTGCTGTTTAGTCTTTGCCTCAGGGAACCCTTGCCGGTTTAACTAGGATTTCCAAGGACAGGGCAGAAGGTGGCCTTCTGGGCTCCAGCGGGAGAGGGCAAGTGAGGACAGGCTTCCCGCTGGCCCCGCTGGCCAAGGGGAGCCCTTGATGGGTGCCTGTTGGCGTGGATGCCTCGGGCTGGCCCGGCGGCCACGGGGCACTGAGCCCCGAGCCCAGCCGCTTCCTGGGCTCCTGGTTCTTGCTTGGAAGAAGAGTCCAGAAACATTGGTGTGGCTTCTTGAGCAGGCTTGTTGGCTGGGTGTGAGCTGTCCCCAGCTGTCCCAACTTTGGGTTGGCAGAGCCCTGAAGCCCGCCTGGGAGCTGGGGCCCCTGCCTCGCTGCCACTCTCCGGGCCCTAAAACAGCCTGTTTTGGGGCCGGGGGACCAGCATGCACGTCCGTGCCGTCGGACTCCTGGACTCCTGTCCACGCATTGTGCCGTTGATCCTTGGAATAAATGAGAAGCAGGAGTAACATGTTTCCTGAGGAAATTCCGGGCGATCCCAGGGAAGCTGGAGGCGCCCGTGTTTTCCCTGCGGCTCTGCCCCCTCCTTGGGTGAGGCTCCTTCTGCGAGATTTGGTTTGCTCCCCCCCCCCCGCGCCCCCTCCCCCTGACAGTAACAGGTGTTTCCACGGGAGACGGCTCCTTCCAGCCCGCAGGCCAGGCGGCTTCCGGCGCCCTCCACTCCTCTCCCCCGACGTGGTTCCCGGCTCAGCTTTAAGGAGATCATTCTTGAAATACCTTTTAAAATATTCCATCGCCCCGCCCCCCCGACTTTGGATAACATCGTGCAAAAGAAAGATTTTTATTGTGTCCTTCACTCTTTTTTCCTTTTGTTTTTAACCACAGTGAAATTCTCAGCACATGGATGTGTCCGCGGCAGGGGGACGGCTCAGTGGCGCTCAGTACATCCTCAGTGCTCTGCGTCCGCCCCACCCCGCTCCCCGCACCTCCGTCTCCCCACAGAAGGGCTGTGCCCAGCTGGCACTCACTGCCTGTTCCCTGCCCCCCTCCCCACGCCCCTCCCCCCCAGTTCCAGCTCTGTTTCTCTGGCTCCACCTGATCCAGAGAGTTCTTTCTTTTTTTTTTTTTAAATGTTTGTTTATTTTTGAGACAGAGACAGAGGGAGGGACAGAGAGAGAGGGAGACACAGAACCCAAAGCAGGCTCCAGCTCTGAGCTATCAGCACAGAGCCCGACGCGGGGCTCGAACCCACGAACCATGAGATCATGACCTGAGCTGACGTCCGACGCCTAACCGACTGAGCTGCCCAGGCGCCTCTGAATTTTTTTTAATGTCTGTTTATTTTGAGAGAGAGAGAGGACGAGAGCGTAGAGAGGAGAGAATCTGAAGCAGGCTCTGCTCTGTCAGCACAGAGCCCGATGTAGGGCTTGAACTCAAGAACCGCAGGATGGGGACCTGAGTCCAAGTCGGACGCTTAACCGACTGAGCTGCCAGGTGCCGCCTGCCGTCTCCTCCGAGTGGTGTCTTGGAGACTTACCTGTGTTGTTGCGTGAATCCCTTTCCAAGACCGAGTCCCACTGTGGGGGTCACAGGCACACGCCACCGTGTGCTTGTCCCCTCGTCTAGCGGACCCTTGGGTTCCACTTTTGTGGCCATTGTGACTAGTGCCATTATTCATGCGCACGTTTTTGTGTAGATACACACGTTTTCAAGTCTTTCCAATTCTGCCCGGGAGTGGGAGGGACCCTGGGTCACATGTTAATTCTCCGGTTAGCTTTTCGGGGAGCTCCCTCTCCCTCCCCCTCCCCCTCAGCTGGGCATTCTGATCGTGACCAGAGTGCACTGTCTCCGGGTCTCACCCCACGGCTTCTGGAGCCACAGTGAACCTTCCTGTGGGGCCGTGGGGCCTGTAATGACTTCACCTTCTAGAGGGTTCCAGCAGTGTAGACGCGGTGAGCGAGGTCAGGGTCGGCGAGGGGTTGTGAGCAGCAGGGCCCGGCTGCCCGCTCCGAGAGGGTGGGCTTGGCCAACGTGGGCGACGAGCCGAAGGGGTGAGGGTGGGTGGCTCGAAGTCGTTTCGGGTGAAGGGAGGGTGGTCCGGGCGCCTGCCAAGGTTCACGGGGAGGGGGCTGGGGGCTCTGTGGGGTGTGACTGTCCCCCAGGTCGGGGTCAGGATGTGGGGAAGGCGTGGGGCCCGCAGGGCAGGGGGGTGGCGGCAGTGGTGGGAATTCTAGGGGCAAGGGGGACTCGTGTCCCAGAGGAGACCCTGGGGTGTGGGCTGCCTTAGGGGGTCACAGGACCCTCCCTCTTGGTTGTCATGGCGCACCTGGGGAGGCAGGAAGGGCAGTTTACCCCCCTACCCTCCGGCGCCAGGCCCAGGCGCATCGGCTGCCTTCAAGTTCACTGCCAGGTAACCCCCGGGAGTGTTGAGGGCACGTGTGAGGGGCGTCCGGGTGTTGGTGAGACACCTGAGGGCCCATCGAGGGGTCGGAGAACAGCATCTTCATGGCCGCTGTGCCCGCCGGGTCTGATGCTGGCATCTGCCCGCGTTACCCCCCCCACCCCGTGCGTGTCACCCCATTCCCGCAAGGAGAGCCCGCTGCTGAGACGCAGGTTCTCGTTGGGGCCCTTGCTGCCCAGAGAGGAGAAGCCGGATGCCCTCCCGGCACAGGCAGCGCCGCACCCCTGTTGTCTGCCCTCAGTCCGGCCTCAGGGTCACAGCAAACCCCACTGAGGGAGGCTCCTGAGAACCACTGCAGGGTCCCGGGCTCGCGGTGGGAGACCTGAACCGCCCTACCTGTTGTGTGGCCTCGGGAGGGGGGCAGGGTGAGGGTCGGCACGCAGCCTTGGTCTCACCCCAGCTGGGCGGCAGCCGGGGCCCTGGGGTCCGGGCACAGCGGACCCGAGCGGGGCGTCGCCGGCTGTGCCCATGAGGCCTGGCAGGGCGTTGCCCGTGGGAACTGGCCGGGTCTCCCTGAGCCCGCGGGGTGCACTGGGGTGGGGCGGCCTCGTCCCCTCCTGGCTCTGCCGTCAGCTGCCTGCCCTCTCTCCTCCGTGTGCTGGGGAGACCCTCCTGGGACAGGCGCGCGGTCCTCCGGCCCCGGTCGGCGGGGTTGAGTCCAGGCGGTCTGGGCCTGCCGCGTGAGCCCGGGGACCTCGGCGGGGCTTGTCCGCAGCCTCTTTGTTCCTCCGGGGCCTCATCCGCGTAGCGCCGGCAGGGGTGGAACCGGGGAGGATGTTGGTGCGGAGCAGCGGGGGCCCCGTGTGCTCAGGCCACCCCGCGAGGTATTTCTCCTGCGTCCACCCCGGAGCCAGCAGTGCTGCGGGCCTCCATCCGCCTCCAGAGCCCGGTCTCACCCCACCCTACATGCCCAGCTGCCCTGCGTGGACCAGCATGCCCCCAAGGTCAAGTTCACTGGGAACCTCCGGACGCCATGTTCTCTGGGGTCAGGGTCTGTGCAGACGTGATCAGGTGGCCTTGAGATGCGGTGGTCTTGGATCGGGGTGGCCCTCACCCAACAAAGGCTGAGGGGACTCGGGACACAGACCTGCATGGGGAGGCAGCCCCGGGTGAGCAGGCGGAGATCCGGGAGGCGCACCTGCCCGCCCAGGAGTGGCTCAGCTCGCTGGCCACCGGGAGAGACCAGGGGATGGACTCTCCCTCAGAGCCTCCTGTGGCCCCTTGGCCCAGGCTTCTGAGTGTGGTCAGAGCCGCCAGGACCCCGACACGCCCTCCTGCCGAGGACACGCCAGGCCTCGCCTCCATTTTGCTTTCTGTGCCAAGAAGGTGTTTCCTTTCTGACTTCGTCCATGGACACCCTGTTCTCCACCGCCTCCTGGGCCCCCTCCCCACCTTCTCCCAGGGCCCCGGCACCAGATCTCACAAATGCGGCTCTGTCCCTGTCCACTGCAGGCTCTGGCTCCCGCAGGCCATGGTGTGCCCTCTCCCTGCAGTGTCCCAAGGGTGGGCCCACCACAAGGGGCGGGATCGTGGAGGACGGCGAACCCCCGTCCCTAAGCCAGAGCGGTGGCAGACCCTGGCCCCCGTGAGGGCCTGTGATCGCGTTGCCGATGACTTTGCGGGGATGCTGCCATGGCGTTCTGGTCGCCTGTGCCGTGTCTCTCCTCCCGTGACTCAGGACAGCGAGGTGGCTCGTGTTGGCCAGGGACAGCGGTGGAGGTGGCACCGGCCTGACGTGGGGGCGCGGCGGCGCCGGCTGGAAGCAGCCACTCATAGCCGCGGAAGAAGCGCGTGCGGCACAGGCGGGGGCCAGCCCAGGGCACCTCCGCGTTTTCCAGAGTAAAACTGGGCTGTTGAGTGATCAGCCTGACAGATGCTGGTGCAGGGAAATAAAATGACTCAGGGACACATAGAGGGGAAGCAGAGACCCCTGATGTCAGTAACCCGACGTTCCTAGGACCTCACAGCTCTCCGCAGAAGTGTCGTCAAAAGCACAGGAAGTCAGAGAGGCCGTCCAGCTTAGAGGAGCTAAGGAGACGTGAGAACTAGCTGTGGTGTGGGGTCCTGGTGGGGTGCCGGTGGGGTCCCGGTGGGGTCCCGGGCCAGGGACAAGGCAGTGGCGAAACTAAGGAACTCATGTCATAAAGTCAGTAATGGGGGAAACTGAGGGCTGAGTATATGGGAACGCCATACTGTCCTCTTGGTTTTTCTGTAAATCTAAAACTGTCCTAAGATAAAAATCCAGGGGCGCCCGGGGGGCTCAGTGGGTTAAGCGTCTGACTCGATTTCAGCTCAGGTCGTGGTTTCGCAGTTTGAGGGTTTGATCCTGCGTTGGGCGCCGAGCTGACAGTGCAGAAGGCTGCTTGGGTCTCTCTCTCTCTCTCTCTCTCTCTCTCCCCCCCACCTCCCTCTCGCCCCCTCCCTCTCCCCCCACCCCCCATCTCTACGTGCTCTCTCCCTGTCTCTCTCAAAATAAATAAAGAAACTTTAAAAATAAAATAGGACACCTGGGGGGCTCAGTCTTTTAAGCGTTCAGCTTCGGCTCAGGTCACGATCTCACAGTTCATGAGTTCGAGCCCCACATCAGGCTCTGTGCTGGCAGCTCGGAGCCTGGAGCTGCTTCAGATTCTGTGTCCCCTTCTCTGCCCCTCCCCTCCTTATGCTCTGCCACTTTGTCTCTCTTTCTCAAAAATAAACACTGAAATAAGTTTTTAAAAGTGCAATACAATAAGACAAAACTGTTTAAAACAAGTTCAGCGACTCAGGCAGAACCACTATCAACATCACAGACGGGCCTCCGGCTCGTGTGATAGTTTGTTTCCATCTGTGTGAAAAAGTAACTCCCTTTCCCCTGGCATCACGCTGTCGGATCTGCCCCGCTGTCACCGCTGTGGTTTAGCGGGCAGTGCCCCGTGGTGGGGACAGTGCACTTGGTCTCCGCCAGCCTGGTGCCCAGGCGGCCCGGGAATCCAGCCCAGAAGATGCGGGTTCAGATCAAAGCCATGTCTCCCGGGAGCTGGTGTCCAGGGGGGGTCCCTGGCCGGAAAGCAGCCGTGACCGTGGGATCCCCAGTTGGGGGCACGCTTTGTTCACGGCGCATTCTACGTCGGTAGTTGGTGCTGTGCTGGCCGCGTCGTCACCCCGTCCCGGAGTGGGGATGTCCGTCCCTGGACCGTGGCTCCCCGCTCCTGGGCGTCCCCATGCTGGGCCCTCCTGGCTGCCCGCGGGAGGGAGGCTGGAGATGAAAGTGTTTCGTAACCGCTGCCACCAGGAAGTCCACAGACAGTATCCAGCATCTTGTGTTACTGTCGTGGGCGTATGGAAGGGAGGGGAGGGGGAGGGAGGGAGGAAAGAAGGAAGGAGGAAAGATAGAGAACAAGAAAAAGAAAGAGGCCTCGCTGGAGAAACAGCTCGTGTGGGAAAATGGGGTTCCTGATGCTGTTTGTGCAGCTGTGTCTTGGGGTTACAGAGGTGCCGCTGGGAACCATCCTGGGCCCCGCCTCTCCCTCCCTGCGCCCCCCCCCCCGCCCCCCCATGTTTATCCGGCAGCTTCTGAGTGCCAGCTGGGGCAGCAGGAACAAGGCCTGCAGGTTCTCAGTCTCATGGGCTCAGGGAGGGACGGACGTAGACAAACAAAATATCACGTTGTTCCACTCCCAGGTGGGGAAAGCAGAAAGGTGGCAGAGTGTGCATGGGGGACACGGAGGTCCCCTGTGATGAGGGACATTCAGCTGGGTGGCCAAGGAAGCACCCGCCAGCCAACAAGGAGGGCAGTGCTCTAGGCAGAGGACCAGGTGTGCAAAGGCCCTGGGGCAGGAAGAGGGAGCGGGCTGGCAGGAGGCGGAGGGTGACGGGGACCCAGAGGACTCCCAGATGGGGGAGCCCCAAGGGAGTGGTGAGACGAGGGGGACACAGTAGCCACAGGTCCAGCCCGCATTCCAGGGAGCGGAGTCCATGCTCCTCTTGGTGGAGAGCAGCTTGCGTGCGGGGCTGGGAGGGAAGGACAGCCCTCGGTCACAACGTGCGTGGCCACTTTCTTTTGCCTTAATTTACTCCTGACTGTTCTGGCCCTGGCCCTCTGCACAGGAGCTGCAGGCATGTCGGGGCCACCCACGCCTCTCCATCTGTGCTCCGTAGGAGCCCTGGACAGAACCAGCCCTTGCCCCGTGGGCTCCCGCACCGAGGTGGCGCCGGGACTCTCTCCGAGCAGGGACGGCATCCGTGCCCAGCTTCCTGAGCAGTCCCTCCCGAGGGCTGTGGCTCTCGAGGGCCCGGGAAAAACAGGCCCGGTGTGCAGAAGCCTCGAAGCCTCTGTTCCCCGTGGTTTCAGGCTTGTGCTCCGTGGGGGCTGTGCTGGGGCCACAGCGACAGGCGGCCTCCAGGTTTCCTCATTTGACTTGTGCCCTCTGGTCCCCGTCTCCTGGAAACAAGTGGGGAAGGGCTCCCCCCATGGCTCCTTCTCTCTGCGGGGAGGCCTTCCAGGCCTGGGCTGCGAGAGGGTGGGTGAGGGTCCTTCCTGCCAGGCGCTCGCTGCCCTGCGCCGATGGCCCTCTGCCCCATGGGGTGTGCTCGTTGGAGGCACAGGTGCAGGGATGCAAAATCTGAGCCAGAGCGATATGAACTTGGCCGGCTTTTCCTTGGGGTCCACAGCACGTTTGAGGCGGGGCCTGGGAGGCAGGTGCAGACCGTCTGGGGTGGGGGTGCCCGGGAAGGCCTATGGGGCCAGCTCTTGGACGGCGCCCCGATTCTGGGCTCAGACCGTCCTGACCAAAGCAGTGCTCCCCCCCTTCCCAGTCTGGCGGTCTCGAGTGCCCGTGTTCCTGGTCGGGCGAGCGAGTTGGGCGCGCTGCAGCCCTGTCTTGTGCGTGTCCTTCTGAAGCAGCAGGTGCTGAGCGCCCCCCTGTGCGGGGCACGTAGGGACGAATGGGGTGCAGCTCAGGGCAGAGAAACCCTCAACACAGTGTAGGGGAAGGCCGTAGCTGGACACGGTGGGGTCTGAGCTGGGCTGATGACGGGCTCCCGGTGTGTGGAACGGAGCTCAGCGTCCCCACGTGTCTGGAGCAAAGCGCGTGAGGTGGGGACCCCGGCAGCGAGGGTGGGGGTTACGGTGGCCCTGGGATGTCGTGCTGAGTGGTTGGGCGTCCGCGGGGTCAACAGGAGCCGCGCTCCGGGAAGCTGGGTGTGGAGGGGAACGGACGGGGGGGCCGGGAGGCAGGGGTCAAGGAGGTGGTCGCAGTGGGGGCGCGGCGTGGGCTCACCTCGGCCGTGCTGAGCGCGTCCCCGGCTGTCCCCTGGTGGGGCGGGTGGGGACCGGGGCCCCGAGTGACCCTGCCTCTCCTTGTGTCCGCAGACGGCGTCCACAGCGTGGCCGCGCTCTGCACCCTGCGGGTCACCATCATCACGGACGACATGCTGGCCAACAGCATCACCGTGCGCCTGGAGAACATGTCCCAGGAGCGGTTCCTCTCCCCGCTGCTGTCGCTCTTCGTGGAGGGCGTGGCCACCGTGCTGTCCACCGCCAGGGACGGCGTCTTCGTCTTCAACATCCAGAACGACACGGACGTGCGCTCCGACATCCTGAACGTGACCTTCTCGGCCCTGCTGCCCGGCGGCGCCCGTGACAGGTTCTTCCCGTCCGAGGACCTGCAGGAGCAGATCTACCTGAACCGGACGCTGCTGGCGGCCGTGTCCACGCAGCGCGTGCTGCCCTTCGATGACAACATCTGCCTGCGGGAGCCCTGCGAGAACTACATGAAGTGCGTGTCCGTGCTCAGGTTCGACAGCTCGGCGCCCTTCATCAGCTCCCGCACCGTGCTCTTCCGGCCCGTCCACCCCGTCACCGGGCTGCGCTGCCGCTGCCCGCCCGGCTTCGCCGGCGACTCCTGCGAGACCGAGATCGACCTGTGCTACTCCAGCCCCTGCGGCGCCCACGGCCGCTGTCGCGGCCGCGAGGGCGGCTACACCTGCGAGTGCCTGCAGGATTTCACGGGTACGTGTCCCGCCCGGGCCCCGGGGCTGCCTCGGTCCCCACCCCCCCCCTGCCCCCGCCCGGCGTCGGTCTGTGGCCTCGGCGGCGACACCAGGGGCCCATCTCCGAGGCGGGCGGGCGGGCTTCCTGACAGGCCCTCCCCGGTCCCTGGAGTGCCCTCCCTACGCGGGCGCTTACAGCCAGAGAGCCACCTAGAACCCCGCATGCACCAAGGGACACGCGCTTCCTTAGGCGGCTTCAGATCGAAAACACCGCGCCCCGGTGTCCGGTTTAATTGGTTCCGGTAAACAGCGTAACCGGGGTAGAAATCGTGAGCCGCTGGTCACTCGGGTCTGGAAAGACGGGGTTCGTGTTCCACGCCCGGTGGTCCACGGAGGGGTCACGTCTCCTCTGTCTTCAAGGGACACTGAAGACTCAGCGCAAAGATGAGTCGCCCCCCAGGCAGCCAGTGGGGGCTTTTTAGAAGCACTTGGCGGGAGCAGCGCAGCAGCGCACGGCCTGGCCTTGGCCTTCGAGCGCGCGTTACGCAAGATCGTGGCCCATTTGAGAAACAAGTTTCCGGTGGCCCGGCTGTGAGCGGGCTGGCGCCTCGGGGAGCTGTCTGGGATTAGGCGGGACCTCGTTCATACCGGAGGTTCCTTGGGGAGCCCAACACGGACGGTGGCCCCGGTTATCCTGTTTGGTATAAACTGCGGAGACCCGTTACCTGCTTGTGCAGGACGTGGCACCGTCTGGCGCTGAGAACAGGGGCTTATGGGATTAGCTGGTGTGTATCGAGCAGGAAGACAGAGTAAACCCAGGGTGGGGGGCATGGGGGCGGGCCATGCCCGGTGCTCTGCATGGGAGAGGAGGAAAGGCGCCAGAGAGACGCCGTTGGCAGCCTGAGGAGATGGGGGTTTACTGCCTCTGAGCCCCTGCCTGGTTATTATCGGGGTACGGGGTGGCGAGAAAGGCCCCTGATTGCCTGCCCTGTGACCTCCCCTCCTCCCCGCTGCCCGCTTGTGGCTGGCTGTCTGTCTCATCGGGCTCCAGAATCGTCTCCCCCACTGGCTCTGAGTGTTAACCCCGGATTCCTGGCTACACTGGGGCCTGGTGGTGATGGGTGCAGAAGGAAGGCTAAGGAGACCCCTGCCCCCGCAGTTCCGCGTTGTCGGGGCTCTGGCTGTGCCCGCACGCCTGGACCGGGCTCCCCTCTGAGCCTCCCTGCCCTGGGTTGCAGTGGCCGCTCCGTGGAGCTCCACCATGTGGAGCTGGTGCCCCAACCTCTCCTTCCCCATTCACCGCGATGAACTGGGCCCTCGGCTCTTCCCAAAGTGGCCGAGCAGGTGTGCCAGCGCTGGTGGTGGGGAGGCCTCCCACCGTGAGCCGCTGCCTGCTTTCCCCTCCCTTGCAGGTGGCCTAGACGGGGAGCACTTCCTCCCATGACTCCTGCTCCGGGTAGGGAAGCTGTGGCCCCAGACCCTGGGAAAGGCCTGGTGTGCGCCAGGGACTCAGCTGTGTACACTTACTCGGTTACTGCACGAGCATTAATGGAGTGCCTACTGCATGCCCGGTCTGATGTAGACCTGCCCCTGCCCAGTGGGTGGGTCACCTGTGGCTCTCTGTGTGACTGGCCCTCTCACTGATCAAGACACATGGTGGTGGGCACCTGGTAGGGGACAGCCCCTCAGGCACGCTCTGTGCTCTGACGGAGGCCTAGGGTGGGGTCTGAGGTGCGCGGGGAGACCACAGCTGCAGGCCTGCGTTCAGAAGTCCTGGACGTAAGCCCAGGGCCATGTCTGGGCTGGGTAAGCCGAGGCTGCCAGGGACCCGCAGGACAGAAGGGACTTCTAGAGTTCGTAGGTTTCGTTTTCATCACGGGAGTCATTGCTAGAGAAATAATGACTGGGAACGGCCAGTGTGTCATCACCAGAAGGTGCGCCTAGATGCTGCGATCGGCGTGGGACTCGGCTGAGTCCCTAAAATTATCGTTTGTGTTTCCTGCGGAGATAAGACAGGCTCAGACGGATTGTTTGGCCTCGGTCCCCTTCCTCCGTCTCTCCCGCCCTCCCTTTGAAGCCCGCCTCCTCTTGCGGGAGGTAATTGCGCTCATTTGCTGGTGCTGAAGGCTGCCTTGTCGTCGAGGGGCTTCTGTTACCCGCGCCCGGTAAGCCGAGCCCCGGCCGCCGCAGGGGGGTTGGAGACGGCCCAAGGCCCCCGGAAGACCCCGGCTTCCTGTGCCGCCGAGGGACCGGAGATGGGCTGGGTGACGGAGGCTGTCCGTAAATCTCGGGAAAGCTCCCGGAATTTGGTGCCGGAGAAAACACCCTCAGCGGCTCTCTGTCACTTTCTTAAACCCACGCTGGCCTGAGAGAAAGCTCTGGGCCCCAGTGACGGAGGGCTGTGAGCTGGGCGGTGGTCGGGGTCCTGAGTGACCCCCCCACCCCCTCGAGAGCAGCGGGACACGAAGGCTGAAGGCGTCGCGGCCGCCGTCCCGATTTCCTCCAGAGCTTGGCAGACATCTGTTCTCGGCCATTCCGGGCCTTGGTTTATAAACAGCGGGGTTGGGTTTTGGCTACACCCCCTCCCCCCAAGGTCATGGCCCTGTTCTTCTGTGTCCTCTTTTCTGCACCTGCTGCCGGCTGCCATCACCTCCCTCAGAATCCACCTCAGTGCCGTCCCCTGCTTCGGAAGGTTCCGGAAGGTTCTGGAAGGTTTCCCAGCTTCCTCAGTCGTGTGTTGGTTGCTCTACTCACACGTCGGTGTGATCCCCTCCTTTGCATGGCTCTCAGGACAACGGAAGCTTGTGGCTAGTGTTCACTAGCCTTCAGTGTGCTGTGCTGTTCTAGATGATTCCACAGGTTTCCCCCTGAGCCCCACATCAGCAGTAGGGCCCTGTTTATTAGTGGAGAGACTGAGGTACAGAGCAGTGCAGCCATTCTAACCGGGGGACTCTGTCCCGGGGGACAGCTGGGGTGGGGGGCGCCGGGCACACCGCCCTGCACCCACAGCGCGGAGGACAGCCCCACACAGAGAGCGGTGCTGCCGGTGTGTCTGCAGGGGCCGAGTGCTCCACTGCCGCTGGCTGCGTGGCGGTGCACGACCCCCAGGTCTTCCCAGATGTCACCTCCCTACCCCCACGTGTGCCCCCTCCCCCCAGCCCTGTTCCCCGTGTCTGCCCCCTGCTCCGCACTGGACGTCCATAGCACCAGGCACACAGAAGGTGCTCAATAAGTGCTCGTGCACACACGATGGGGTCAGGGGTTCGGTGGCCTGGTCTGCTCCCTCCTCCCTATAGCCAGAGAGGCATCCTGGGGCGCCTTCTGCACTGTGCCCGAAGCAGCGCCTGAATTGTCACTGAGCCGGAGGGGACGGGGGGGGGGGGGGGGGGGGGGGGGGGGGCGCTAAGGTATTTATGACTCTGCGCGCTGGTGTGAGAGCTGGCGGCGCTCCAGTTCTCACAGCACAGCCGTGTGCTAACGCACGCTCGCAGGCCCCCTCCCGTCACCCGCCTGGTCCCCTCGCGGAGAGCGAGGTGATTTATCATCACAGGAACGAGCACGTCTCCACAGGGTACATTCCTGGGAAGGCGGCCACTTTGATAGCCCGGGGTGGGGGGCGGGGGGAGGACTCTCCTGGACCCTCGGGGCTCTGCCTATCAGAGGGGAGGCCTGGCTGTGGTCTGGGACCCAGACCTTCCGGGTGCGCCCCCAACCTTGGCCGCTCTGGCTGAGTCTTCTTCATTGGGTCCTTTTATTCCTAGGCATATGATTTTTTTAAGGGCATTTATTTATTTTGAGAGACGGAGAGAGCGTGAGCAGGGAGAGGCAGAGACAGAATCCCAAGCAGGTCCTGCACTGTTAGCGCAGAGCCCGATGTGGGGCTTGAACTCACGAAACTGTGAGATCATGACCTGAGCCAAGACCGAGAGCCACAGGCTTAACCCACTGAGCCGCCCAGATGCCCCTTTGGGCATATGATTTTAGGTCCCTGGGCCGCTTGGCTGGATTCAGAGGGCGTTTCAACGAATACTGGAGAACAGCCCTGTCTCTGAGCATGAAGCCTCCGCCGTCCCTGGCCTTGGGGTTCGTGCTGCCGGACGCCACGTCGTGAGGGCGCTCCTCAGCAGAGACGTAGTTTGGGAATCACTGGGTCAGTAGTCACTTAGGCGAGTCTCCGTGATGCTGGGTTTAGGCTTTGTGCCAACTACCTCTGGAATGGAGCGTCCCGTTTGTCCTGTGTGAGGGCCTTCCAGGGACCCTGACTGTCCCTCGTGGTGGCCTCCCGGGGACTGGGGTCCTGTCCCCCATGGGGAACTCTCCAGAACAAGGACATCTGCGTAAGTTCAAGGCCAGAGAAACTTCTGGTATACAAACCGAATCATCTTTTCTGTTCGTGGAAAGTATTTACAATCACTTCTGGCCCTTCTTGGAGTCTGTTTAAACCAGTGCGTGTCACCCCGGCTGCACGTCTTTGCTTGGACTCCTGTTGGAGGCCAGGTGTTCCCATCGCCACGGGACACACGGTCGTGCTGCCCGGCCCCGCGCCGGCCCCGCGCCTCCGTGTTAGGCTCTGTGTCCTGAGCCCCACGGCTGTCTGTGCAGGAGCGGCGTCCACACAGCGCGGGGGCACGGCTGGCCAGCCTCTGCCGCTGTGTGACTCCTTGAAGGAGTCGTCAGCAAGGCGAGTTTAGTCTTTAAACCTGGAAGCTCATCGTCATCATTCAAGATGGAAAGTCACCAGGGCACCTGGGGGGACTCAAGTCAGTTGAGCGTCTGACTTCGGCTCAGGTCACGATCTCACGGTTCATGGGTTCGAGCCCAGCATCGGGCTCTGTGCTGACAGCTCAGGGCCTGGAGCCTGCTTCCGGTTCTGTGTCTCCCTCTCTCTCTGCCCCTCCCCCACTCAAAAATAAATGTTAAAAAAAATTAAAAACCAGGACTGTTCCCTGGGATGTGGAAAACACAAACAAAATGGAAGTCATTGCGTGGCTTGTAATTGACTCTCAAATAAAGCGGAAACGGCCCTCTCGTAGGGGAGGGCACTTGGTGGGTAGTCGGGCACTCGGCGAGCACCGCTCCCAGAGCCGGAAGAGGCTGGGCCCTTTCCCCAGAGCCCAGGGGTGGGTCCCCAGCGCGCCTTCCACACGTCATCATAGAGCGGGGCACGGTCACACTTCTGGGTGGCGCGGTTTTCCTTAACATCGCCTACGAGCTCCCATGGAGATTTCGCCAGGAGTCCCCTGTTCTCCTTGGGATTCGTAGTGTCCTCCTCCCGGGGCGAGTGGCCGAGGGGGACAAGGACGATCCTCAGACCGACCCCGCCTTCCTCCTCCGGCTCCTGGTAGCTTCCTGGGGCTGCACAAAGGGGCTCGAAGCCCCAGAAATGTGCAGTCTCTGGTCCTGCAGCCCAGAAGCCGGGGACCGAGGTGTGGGCCGGCGTGTCCCCACTCCGTCTGGAGGGCTCCAGGCGGGTCCCTCCTGCCTCTGGGCTCCTGGAGCCCCAGGTGGTCCCTGGCAGTCCTCGACTTGAACGTGGCATTCCGCCTTCGTGGCCTTCTCCCCGTGTGCGTTCTGGGTCTGTGTCCGGTTTTCCGCTCTGTCGTAAGGACGGCGGTCTTTGGATTAGGACCCTCCCTCATCTAGTGTGATCTCCCTGTAACCTGAAAGCGTCTGTAAGAACCCACTTCCGAGTAAGATTGCAGCCACAGGGGTCCCGGGGTCACGACCTGACCATAGGATTTTTTTGGGAGGGGGACACAGTTCCACGCACCACGGGCGTCTGGTGATTGGCGAGTCCCCTGCCTGTGGAGGTCCGCGGGGGCCAGAGGACACTCCAGTGGGGAGGGGGGAAGACTGGCTTTCCTCTTAGAGATCTAACCCCAGAGTACAGGCCTTTGCCGTGGCCCCGCCGTGGGGTTGGCTGTCCCCCTCTGTCCTCTGGAGGCGCAGCACGGGCCGAGGGCCATTGCGAGTTGTTGGAAAGTCCGGCTCGAGTGTCTGACCTGAGAGTGGCCACCCCGGGTCCCCAGGGAGATGGTCTCTGCTCGCAGCCACTCCTGAGCTCTTTCCCCGGTGCGGACAGACAGGCGTCTCTCTGCTGTCTGGTCAGGCGGGACTCACCCGGCAGGGCTGCCGGAGGGAGGGAGCCACGGTCGGCAGGGCTGAGTCTGAGCCACGGATAAAGAATATGTGTCCTTTCTGGACATTGATGGGGCCCAGGGAACTGCCCCGCGTCCCTGGCACCACGCAGGAAGCGGAATTTGAGCCATCTGGGGGCTGAGCTGCCATGCGTGTGGACGACGGAGGTGTCGGTTCGCATTCCAGCCGAGTTTGGACACGTCGCCGTGGGAGAGCCGGCTTGGTTTCCCTGAGAGCTGGGACCGTGGCGGGATACCGCTTCCCGTCTCGGGACACCGGCTGCCCGCTGCGCCTCCCGCCGGCAGGGCCTTCCCCACGGCCAGCGGGGCTGTGGCCAGACCCTCGCCCTCCCTCTGTCCCTCCTTCCCGCCCGCTCATCATCTAGCTGGGCCGGGGGCCCCGTGCCCCCGTCTCCCGGGGTGCAGGGCCCGCCTGTCCCCCCTGCCCATCTTCTCTCTAGGAGACCTCCCACACCCACCCTCACCCCTCCTCTCCGGGGTCCCTGGGTCATTTGAATCAAACTCTAGTCCTGGGCCCGAGATGTCATGTTGGCGCTCGTTCCTGAGACAGTGTTGACAGATGTCCTGGTCACAAGGCTGTCCCAGGGCCTCCCCTGCTAACCTCTCCCACCAGGACTGGCCCGGGCCCAGGCTGCCTGTGCCGGGACTCTCTGCCAGGCTCTGCCTCACTCTGGGGCCTGGACGCCTCCTGAGCCCGCACCAGTGTCCTGAGCCCGCATCCCTGGCCTGTCCCCTGGCTCAGAAGGACTGTGACCTTGCTCCAGGGGGTTGGCAGTGCTGTGTTGAAGGGGCCAAGGTGGCGCTCTGGGCACTCAGGCACGGGTGGTCGGCTCAGCTGACCCTGCCTGGGCACCACGTGCGGGCAGGTGTCCAGGGCCCTCTGGCTGGCCTCCCCACCCGTTCTGGCAGCCGGGATCTGCGCACCCTCCCTGCGTGGTGCTCACTTAGCGCCCGCTGGGTCCTCAGCCACTGCCAGCAGGGGCCACCACGGCGGCCTCAGCAGATGTGGGGGGCGCAGGGGGAGGTGAGAGGTCCCAGGGCTGCAGCTTTCTCTGGGGGCCTGTCCTCAGGAAGAGATGGCTCCGGAATCTGGCCAGTCCCCTCTGGTGTGATCAGGATCGGGTCAGGGTCCCGGGGCTCACCTGGGGGTCTAAAACAATAGCAGTACGTCGTCTTAGTTTTAGAGGCCAGAACTGGGAAGCCAACGGTGTCCCCGGCCGTCTGGCGAGGCCCTTCCTTGTCCCCTGCAGCTCCGGGTGGCTTCGGTGGCCCTGGGCTCATGGCCACACCGCTCTGGTGTCTGCCTCCGGCCCTCGCAGGGCCGGCCCCTCTCGCGTGAGGACAGATGCGGCTGCAGGGGTGACGCGGGCTCTCAGGACCCTGCTTCCACCCCAGCCCTGCCGTGTGAACCGATGTACATAGGTTCTGGAAACCGAGACCTGCACATGTCTCTTGGGGCCACTGTCCCCCTGACGTGAGGGTTGGCTCCTTTCCGTGCCCTTCACCCTCTAGTGGGCGTGAGGAGCGGGGAGGTGGGGAGAGTACCCCTCCTCTGACCGGAGGGCCCCCGGGCGAGGCTGGGCCGCAGTTCAAGCCCCGGGAGTTTCAAATGCACCCTGATTATTCCAGTTAGCTGGGTTTCCGCCCCCAGGCGTGTAGGTGACTCCGGTAAGAGGAGCCAAAGCTGCGGCTAAACCAGAGTCGGTTTTTCTTTCCTGCTGCAATGCGCTTTTTATTTAAATTAAAAAAAAAAAAAAAGGGCGTGTCTGAGGTTCTGGGAAATTGCTTCAGAGACAATGATGAAGTCATCCGAGAAGGCTCAGGAGAGGCCCAACCTGGACAAGCCTGCCTCGGTCCGGCTTCCGGCTCCCCCACCCCCGCTCCCGGTGGGGGCCGAGAGGGTGGGCAGCAGGTGTCTGGGCTCCCGGCAGAGCCCCTTCCTGGCAGCCTTGCCCCGTGGGGGAGGGGCTCCAGGGCAGAGCCAGTCACCCGAGGTGAGAAAGTCAAACGAGTGTGGGGGAGGGGGAGGCTCCCGCCCCAAGAAGTCCATTAATAACCCGGAAGTCACGGCAACAGCCCGCCAGGTGCTCAGCCCAGAGCTTTGCAGAATTAGCGCTTTTCACCTTGACGCTGGCCTCCTGGGTGCCAGGGGTTGCTCCAGGGCAAGACACAGAAATCCTGCCTTCAGAGTGGGGTTTGCGGCGGGGGAAACTGAGGCACTGGCCGGGGGCTTGCTCGGGGAGCCTCTGTCCAGGACAGCGGTACTGCCGGGGGCGTTTGCCAAAGGGGCTGCCCAGGGCCTGGGATGGTGCGTGGACGGATGGGCTCGTTTTCCCAGTGTTTAGCCATTTCTGACGGAGACCCTGAAGTGTCCCCTGCCCCTTGTCTCCCGTCTCTGTGTGTCCCCTGGTAGAGAAGCTTCTGACAGGAACCACGCTGCTGGGTCGTATCGTTTTGTTAAGGGGCAGGAGCCCTTCCAAGAGTAACTGACGTCCGTGGGCTCCGTGGGCTGGGGTTGCCTTCAGGGTCGGAGTCCTCGGGTCTGAGGACCTGACTCTGAAGCTGTCCCGAGTCGGGGACGCTGGCCCTGCACCGTCTCCTGACGCTCTGGCCTCTGCGTCTCACCTCCTGAGTTCTGCCCGAACCCCAGGCTCCAACCCAGACCGACTTTGATGCCTCAGACCCGACTCTCCTCGCTGACTTTGGAAATCCTCGTGTTTCTGATTCAGAGCCCTTAGCTGTTTCTTAGAACGAGGAGGGAACGGTCCCTTTACCTGCTGAGCAGCGTCAGTCATCACATTCGCCCGTGTCCTTCCCCTCCCGGCCGAGGGGGGTGTGGTCCAGGGGGGTCCACGCGTCTCTGGTGGTGCCCCGCCTCCAGGCTGGTGGGACACCTGCGTCCTTCTCGTCTCCATCCGGAGCGGCCCCGGAGCAAGTGCTGAAGCTCACTGCCCCCCCGCTGTGACTGTCACACGCGTGCACACGCGTCCTCCACCTCGCACATGCTCCGCGCACACGTCACGCCAGAGACATACCAACACAGCACACACATCCCACATACCTCACACTCGTGCAGACACACCTCACCGGCACACACACCGCACCTCACACATGCCCGTACCCCACACGTGCTCCCACACACCCCATGTGCACACACACCGCACCCCCACACCACCTGCGTTCCCCATCCGGCCTGCCTGCCGGTTCTCTAGAGTGAGACCGAGGTGCTCAGCTACCCCTTCCTCTTTCGCAGACGTCCTGCCCCACTGTGGCGGCCCGATGGCCAGAACCAGGCCCTCCGGTACCTCTGCTCGGGCCCCTTGGGGAGCCTAGCGGTCGCGCTGCCCCTCTTGCCATGGTCCCCAGTCCTTCTGGCAAAGCCCAGCTCCCAGGCTCTGGGCCCAGCATCATCTCTTCCCTCCATTTTCCTTACCTTTAAGGAATGTTTATGTTACATACAAAAAAAGGTATGTTTTATACACGGTGCGGGGCCTCAGTTTCTTCGTCTGCAAGATGGTGACGTTAAAGAGTCCCCTTTGGGGCGCCTTGAGGGGTTAGTCGGTTGAGCGTCCCACTTCGGCTCAAGTCATGATCTCATGGTTCGTGAGTTCAAGCCCCACATCGGGCTCCGTGCTGACAGCTCAGAGCCTGGAGCCTGCTTCGGGTTCTGTGTCTTGCTCTCTCTCTGCCCCTCCCCTGCATGTACTCTGTCTGTCTCTCTCTTTAAACGTTAAAACAATGCAAACAGAAGAGTCTCCGAGCCCGGCGCTGGGGGACTAGCGCGGTAGCCCTGGCTGGGCCTCACCGTTCTCTGTAACCCCTGTTCCTAGCGGTCACGGTGCAGATAAGACCTTGGCCTCAGCCCTTCCCGGCGGGGGCTTCTCCAGGGGATCAGCCCCTCAGGCCAAGGCTCCGTGGCCCCGGCACTGCGGGCTGGGGGCTGGGGCGGGCAGGCAGCGTCCCCCACTTCGAGCCCAAGCCTGGTGTGGGGCCGGCGTCCCGTCATGGGCGTGTGCGTGAGGGGCTGGGGGGCCTTGTCTCCCGGGGGCTTCTGTTTCGTTGTTAAGAGGGGTCCTTCCCAAAATTTCTGCTGGGGCTCTGCGTTGGCGGCCCCGTGCCCCTCACCTGCAGGGGCTGGCGGACATGCATTATTGAGCGCGGCTATCGGTTTGCCCAGGTGAACCCGATCCTCAATGTGGGGGTGGGGCTGGCACTCGTGTGGGGGGTGCACAGTAGGGGGGAGGGTCCCCTTAGAGTCGGAATGACCCAGAACAAGCATTTGATTCTAAGCTGGATGTCAGGATGTGAGATGCCCAGGCTTGACATGAGGATGCCCAGCAAAGGGAAGATGAATTTAACCCTAGGATGGGAGCGTGTCTGAGAACATGCGGGCTTCGTTTTAATAGCGTTTTTTATGAGCGTGTACGAGGGCGTCAGCGGGTACAGACGGGGGCTCGCGAAGTTCGGTTCGAGTTAGTCACCTGAAGTGAGATCGTTTTTATTTTATTTTATTTTATATTTTTCAGTACCTAGAGTACATATGTAGTGTCTATAAAATACATTAGCATTTTATCGCGTTTTATTTTATCTTAGAGCAAGAGAGGGGGAGGGGGGCAGAAGGAGAGAGGGAGGGAGAATCGTACGCTCAACACAGAGCTCAGCTCGGGGCTTGAACTCATGACCCTGTGATCATGACCCCAGCCGGAGACCGGAGTCACAGGCTCAGGGCGCCTGGGGGGCTCGGTGGGTTGAGCGTTCAGCTCTTGATTTCAGCTCAGATCATGATCTCCCAGTTCGTGAGTCCGAGCCCTACGCAAGAGTCTGTGCTGACAGCAAAGAGCCTGCGTGGACTCTGCCTCCCTCGCGCCCTGCCCCTCCCCTGCTCGTGCTCTCTCTCAGTTTCTTTCAAAATAAATAAATAAAGCTTAAAAAAAAAAAAAGAAAACAAACAAAACTATTTTCTCACCTCTCGTCCCAGCTCTGGGCTCAGGGATGTCAGGGTGGAAACGGGGCTCCCCTCCCCAGGGCCGGCTCGCAGGATTTGCCGGCACCCCCCCTGCACAGGACAGACATTTAAGAGAAAGTGGTAGTGGATTCTCACAGTGTCCATGAGCTGTGCCAGCCGCTGTGGGAGGTGCACTTAGGAGACCCGGGCTCGGCCGGGAGGAAGGTGCTAGAACCCAGGCAGAAGGAGCCTCCAAGGCCCTCCTCGCTCGTCTGAAAGCCAAACACTCCGAGTCCTCACTGGCATCTTCTCCAAAAGGCGTGTTTAACTACAAAAGTAATTCTTCATTCATTACGTCAACATTTTCCCAACAGTGTCTGAATCCAACACACGGATGAGTAGGTTTACGATCCCGTGCAGGCATTAATCATCGACGTGGACCCGGGGAATCCTGGCATTTTATGATTTCACGTCCCCGCCGTGGGCCGGGCGCCCCCTCTGCACCTGGCATGCTCTGTGTGTTTGACAAGCTCAAATTTGGCTCCCGGGACCCAGTCCCCGCTCTGGAGCCTGGGGACATGGATGCTAAGGAGCCCTTACATGGCCGGTGCCAGCCTGGAGCCGGAAGCTTCTGGGCCTTTTAGCGTCTGTTGTGGGTGCCCAGGACCTGGTCAGGCAGACAGGTGAAGCTTGCTAAGGGAGCTTGCGTGAGGCAGGCCTGCGTCCCGGCACAGGGATGCCACTGAGAGGCCAGGCCCAGAGGAGGGTGGCCGCCGCTGCGTTGATGCCGCCCGCATTAGCTGTCGGGACCCCCGGCGGCCCTGGGAGGAGGGCGGCCACGTGGCTGGCGAGCGGGGCGAGCGTGGGATCCAAGGAGTCGGGGGCAGAGGCCCAGCCAGGCCTCGGGGCGGATTGCTGCCAAGCCAGGACCTGGTGGGGTGAGGCTCCGAAAAGCTGTCTGGCGGTGAGCAGAGCCCGGCGGGTTCGTAGTCGGGGGGCGGCGGGCCTGGGTCCGGGCGTCTGCGGCGAGGTCGCCGTGGTTGTGCAGGTGGCCGTGGGCATGAGGGACGGGGACGCCTGGAGGTGACAGAGGTGCTGATGGAGGGGAGGGACGGGGGCTCCTGGAGGTGACGGGGGCGCTGATGGGGAGGGACGGGGGCTCCCGGAGGTGACGGGGGCGCTGATGGGGGGGAAAGGAGGGGCAGGGGTGGCTCTGGGCTCTGGGCTTGCCCCCCGCCACAGATGGTGGGCCCCTCCCACAGGGAAGAGGAAGACAGGTCTGAGGGGTGGGCCGTGCGGGGCAGTGGTTGAGTTGGTTGGTGGCCCAGAGGAGAGGCCTGAGGCTCAGCTGTGCAGGTGGGGACTGGGTCCGGTGGCCCTGGAGCCATTCCAGCCCTCGCTGGCCTTCGGAGGAGCCCCGAAGGACCCTCCTGAGCGCAGAGAAACCAGAGTCACATGGAAGCTGGGACACAGGCCCCGCAGGCTGCCGTCCTTCCTGTCCCTCCTGAGGAAGGACGTTGCCCCACAGCCCCGGTGAGCCACCCCGGAAGCAGGAAAACCGGGGCCCAGAGTCGGAGCCAGACCTCCCAGGGCCGCTGGGCTCTCGGGCGGGCTGCATGGCCTCCTGTCCAGGCTTCGGAGGCAGGGCTGGGGGAGGACGGTGCTGGCCAGCGGCGCAGGTGGGGGCTGGGCTGGGGCGAGGGTGCGGGACCCCCTGGACCAGAGCCCGGACCAACGATCCTTCTGGAAGGCCTCGGGGCAGAGCGCTGTGGGAAGGGCCGAGCAGGGCCTCCCTTTGTTTGCCGTCACGGTTTGGGGAGCACCCGCCCTGTCCCCTGGCGGTGGCTCTGTTCCAGGGTACACTGTGCATGGCGGTGCCAAGCGGGAACTCGGGAAGCAGACACTCCCCGATGTCTGTACGTTTGTCAAGCAGAGATTAGGGAGTTTGAACAGTGCGGACGACAGACGCACCTTAAGCTAAGCATTTAAACAAATGCCAGGAATTCAAGAAGGCCGCGGGCCGTCCACCTGGAGGAGTCCAGAGCACTGCCTCGCCAGCGTGAGGGCGTGCGTGTGTGAGCAGGCGTGTGCCCGAGTGCGAGTGCACAGGCGTGGGTGTGGGTGCGCGTGTGTGCACGGCTGTCTATGTCAGCACATGAGTGTGAGCACACAGGCGTAGGGGTGGGTGCGCGTGTGTGCACGGCTGTATACATCAGCACACGTGTGAGGTGTGTGTGTGGGAGTGTGAGCAGGTGTGCGCCTGGGTGTGAGTGCACAGGCGTGGGTGTGGGTGCGCGTGTGTGCACGGCTGTATACGTCAGCACATGAGTGTGAGCAGGTGTGCACCTGAGTGAGTGCACAGGCGTGGGTGTGCGTGTACACAGCTGTATGCATCAGCACACGTACGTGTGAGGGGGTGCGCTAGCTCAGCCCGCGGGCACGGTGGCGGAGCCCAGTGCTGTGGGCAGAGGGCCCTGGTAGCCCCAGCCAGCTGGCCCAGCAGTTTCCATGGAAGGCTGAGTTCAAGGGCGTCTGGGCGGCTTTGTGGTCTCCTGTCCTTTTCTTCTTTCTTCTGAGCCGGTGTGAACCAAGCCTCTCTCTAGGTCACCACGACCCTGGGGTCAGCCCCTGCCCCGGAGAACAGGAGGGTGGGCTGCCCGGGGCTTCCGGCCTGGCCCTGGGGGTCCCTGGCCCCTTCACGGTCCTGGACCTTAGTAAGAAGTCCGGGACTGCAAGCCCCCTGCTCCCTGTTGTACGTTTTGGTGTTAGGACCGGGGACGAAGAACAGGGGCTACGGGGGGAAGGGGAGGGAAGGCCCAGAGCTTTCAGGAGCATTTTTGGTTTGTGCTGCTGACTCAGGTCAGTCTGTTCCCCGGAAGCGCTCCCTCGGGTGGCCGAAAGGGTTTTCTGGCTCCGGGCAGCGACCGCGCCCGAGAATCCACGCCATCAGAGTTCGGCTCCCGGAGAAACACTCTGAGTCCCCGAGATCGGTTTTCTCAGGACCCGCGCCTGGGGGTCGGGGCGCAGGGCTGCCCGGAGGGCGGCAGCTGAGCCCTGTGCTGACTGTGCCCCCAGCCCCGGCAACGGCCGGCTCTGGGCCACGGTGCCCGACCCTCCAGCTCCTCCTTGACCAGCCCTGTGGTGCGGGCTGCCCCGGCAAGGGCAGCTTCCTGGCAGAGGGGCCTCGGGGGGAGGGTCCGGGTGCAGAGCGTCAGCTGTGAGCCGTCAGCACCCAGCATGCCCCGGCTCCGTCCTGGGGACACTCGGGCTCCGCCCCAACACCCGCTCTCCACAGCACCTCACGGTCCGTGTTCGAGATCGATGAGTTCCTAATATCCCTTCAGTTGTTTGGATCCTCAGCGGTCTTGCACACACCTGCCGTGGGCTGAATCGCGTCCCCCCAAACGCATGGGTGAAACCCTGACCCCGATCGCTGAGGATTATGTCCTCACAAGAAGAGGCCCCAGAGGGCTCGCTCTGCACTCTCGTGAGCACAGCGCGCTCCTGGGGACGGGCTCTCAGCAGGCGCTGGGCTGGCCGGCGCCTTGACCGTGGACTTCCCGCCTACGGAGCCGTGAGCAGTGAGTGTCTGTTGCTTAAAGCCAGCCCGGCTGCCGGAGGCGACACCTGGGGACCCCAGCGACTCCTGGGCCCCAGGAAGCCGCTGCCGCTTGCAGGCCGCTCCCGCCCGCACCAGGCGCCCCCCTTAGACGTCTCGGGAGTTTCGTGATTCCCGTCCCTTCACTCGGGTCTCCTGCTAATCTGACAGCACAGGCATCACACGGGGGAAATGGGTGAATAGGACGGTTTGCAAATGCAACATCTCTGGGTGCCTACAAGGTCGCAACCTCAAGCCAGGAGGGAGCGGCTGCAGAAATGACAGAGGATCCTTAGTTTCCTTCGTTTCTGAGGAGCTGGTAGGGAAACGTGCACAGGAATTTCCGGGCGGCTCCAGGGAAAGCAAATGGGTATTGCCAATAAAACGCAAAGAGATGCTGGGGGCACCGGGGGCTCAGTCGGCTCAGCGTCCCTCCCTTGATCTCAGCTCAGGGCTTGATCTGATGGTTGCGAGTTCTAGCCCTGTGTTGGGCTCTGCACTGGGCATGGAGCCCACTTAAAAAATAAGTAAAATAAAATGAAAATCGGTAACTGGCAAAGAATGTTGGTGGGAGCTGGGGGATGTCTACTCTTTAGAAGCTCCTGTCTATCTGCAGGTCTTGGGGGGTGCTAGCGGCTCCCCTTTGTGTGGTGGAGGCAGGCGTGGGCCACCCCCCCACCATCCCGGGAGCGAGCATCAGTGGTCCCCGCAGACCGCTGCCACGGCAGCCAGCTCAGGACCCACCCGAGTCTCCCAGAGCACGGTCCAGTTGCGAAGTGTGGGGACCCTCCCAGCCGACGGGGTCTGACGGGCCTCTGGAGCAGAGGCAGTCTCTCTGGGGAAGCTTTCGGAACCCTGCTGTCACCGGGCAGGACAGTGGCACCTGTCCTTGGTGTGCTCGGGCCAGGCGGGATTCCAAACACCGCGATCTGGCGTGGGCCAGGCACTCGGGGCCGTGCGAGGGGGGCGTGTGGGGCGGGGGGCCTCCCAGCCCGGTGTGCTCCCCACGTGCACCCCAGTCCCCCCTCTGTTCTGACTGCACAGACGCCACCGCAGGGTGGGTGTGGGAGGGGGCCTGGGCCCCTCCCCCTCATTCTCCTCCTGCCTGGATGATTCTCGCAGAAGAGTCTGGCCAGGCCAGCGGGTGTGGTTCACCCCTGCACATCCCTCTGTCCCCCAAGTGCGGGGATGCCCGCAAAGCTGGGGCAGGGCTGGGACCCCTGTGGAGGAGCCCCCGGGGTGTGTCCGGGGCAGCGTCCTGGGTCCGTCCCCGGGAGTGGGGTGCCTCGGTGCTGATCACCGTGACTGGCGGTCCTGTAGGGCCCCCGGCGCTGTGGCACCTGCGCGGCCCCGAGACCCCCGCCCGGCCTCGCAGCCGTCGGGTCGGGGTCCGGGGCTGCAGGGTGACCTCCCCCACCCGTCTCGTCCCACAGGAGAGCACTGCGAGGTGAACACGCGCTCCGGCCGCTGCGCCAACGGGGTGTGCAAGAACGGGGGCACCTGCGTGAACCTGCTCATCGGCGGCTTCCACTGCGTGTGCCCCCCCGGCGAGTTCGAGCGGCCCTACTGCGAGGTGACCACCAGGACCTTCCCGCCCCGGTCCTTCGTCACCTTCCGCGGCCTGAGACAGCGCTTCCACTTCACCGTGTCCCTCACGTGAGTGCGGCCCCACGTGTGCCCCCCGAGTGCCCGGCACTCCGGCAGCTGGCTCCGCGGCTCAGTGCGGGCTGGCGGCGTCTCAGTGACCCGGCGCCCCGGGGACAATTTCCAGACGCCAGCGTCGGGGGGCAGGGTCCAGGAGGAAGCCTGGCCTCGCTCGTCTGGTCCCGCTCACTTGCTGATGACACTTGGGTGTCCCTGGCATGCAGGTGCCCAGAGGTGGAGGGCACAAGGGCCCGCAGGCCGGGCGGCAGGAGGGCTCAACTTGGGTCCAAGAGCTGGGCAGCTGTCTGCTCGCAGCCCCGCTCGCCTGCATCCAGGACGTGGGATTATTGTGTGCTCTGCTCGCTGCTTTGTTCCCGCATAGGTTTCCCCAGGAGAATTCAGGCTTGATTTAATTTGTGGAAAAATCTGTCACTTATACAATAAGGATTTCTGTCAGGCTTAACTTGGTGAGGGTGGGGTGTGTTCTATGTTTGGTCATGTGGGCTCCTGTTTGGGGCCCTTAGGGTGGCCTCCTGGAGGGAATGTGGCGTCTGTGTCCTGAGCGCAGGCACCTGCTTCCTGCCAGCTGCCCTTTGCTGCCCGGCTCTGCCCTGGGGGTCCTGCCCCGGCTAGGCGAGGGTGCAGTGCAGCCAGCAGGCCCTAGGGGCGCTGGCGGGAAGAGTCGCCGTGAGGCCTGGTCTCCGTGGTAAGTGGCCAGGATGTCCCACCGAGGCTGGAGCCCAGTGGAGCCCGGAGTGTGGGCTGCTGCTTTGGGGGAAAGACAGTGAGCACGGCAGGGACAGGACAGGACAGGGGGCAGGAGCCGGGAGCCGGCTTGAGCCGTTTCGAGGGCTGCACGGTGCATCTCCTGCGGGAGTGGGGTTGGGCCCGGTGCTTTCCGTTTGCTGCAGCTCATCCTTGTTGAGCACCTGTCACACAAGAGATGCTCTGGGTAACAGGCCAATCAGAGAGACTTCAGACATGTCCCTAGGGATCTTAGAGTCCAGCGGGACGGACTCTGGAAATTAGTGGAAAGGCCCCCTAGAAGCCAGCTCTGGGGGGCTGGGGCGCTGGACACGTGGCTGAGGCCCGCTGACCTCTCCGGCCGGGCGCCTCTCTCCTCAGAGCCTCCCGGGCCTCAGGGCCTCTGCCCCTCCCCCTCCCCCTCTCGGGTCCTGTGAGCTCCTTACCCTCCTGTCCCTTTCTAGCCACTTCTCCCTTCCACGCCCCCAGCACCCTGGCCTTGTCCTCTCTCCCTGGTGACCTGGTGTGACAGCACTGGACTCGCCAGCGTGGCCTGAGTCAGCCCGAGTCCCACGGGGCTCAAATTACGGGTGGGTTTTCTGCATTGTGGCTCGGACTTTCTCCCCCTACGCTGCTCCTCCACCCAAGCTCATTGGGCCGGGGCCAGGGGTGTGGGGGTGGGAACTCAGGCCCCACCTCCTGATCCTGATTTTTGTCCCGTTTCTCGTGCTGAAGACTCCAGGGCGGGCATACTCCCTCCTTGAGACCCTGAGAGCACCACGCGGGGTGCCTGGCTGCTGTTCCCTGGTCTCGAGCTCCCGGAGAGCCAGGCCGGTCACCGCTGCGCTCGGGCAGGCGGGACACGGGCCTGCACGTGGGCCTCCAGCCTGGACGGCGTTTCGAGGCTGGGGTCACTTGGAAGCCCACGGTTTTGAGGCTGTTGCCTGTTCTGATTTGGCCCACAGTCCATGGTTCCATCACATTCTGTAGAAAGGCCAGTGAGGGTCCCTCCCTGGGGCGCGCCGTGAGGAAGTGCCCGGGCGGCAGGCGCATGCCATCCCCGCCTCTTCACCCAGCTGCAGCCCTGAGCGCCGACCCAGGCCCTAGACCCTGGCTCTCTGCCCACGAGACCTGCACCCAGAAGGCCCAGGATGTTCATGCAGCTTCCAAACCAGGGCTGTGCCGTGGGGTCCCTGGCCACCGTGTGCCCCGTTTTGTGTCTCTGGCACCTGTGACCCATGTTGGCTGGGGGCCGGTGACCTTGCTGTCTGCGCAGCCACAGCCCCGCCCCCTGGGCCTCTCTGGCAGCCCTCAGTCACGAAAGGTGACTGACCAGAAGTCTGGTGCCCGGAAACCGACAGGGGAAGTCTGTTGGCTCCAGACCCAGAGAGAAATGAAAAAATACAGCATTTAATTAAATGTCTGGGTAAGGTCATGTGATGTCCACTTGCTTGTCAGATTTAGTATTTAAAAAACTTTTTTTAATTTTTGTTTTTAATTTTTGAGAGAGAGAAAGAGAGAGACAGAGCATGAGCATGGGGAGGGGCAGAGAGAGAGGGAGACACAGAATCGGAAGCAGCTCCAGGCTGCGAGCTGTCAGCACAGAGCCCGAGGCGGGGCCTGAACTCACCAACTGTGAGATCATGACCTGAGCCGAAGCCGGACGCTCAACCGACGGAGCCCCCCCGGCGCCCCAGATTTAGCATTTTTAGATGATTCCATTTGACAGTGACTTATGGGCAGTTTGCCGTACGTGTGGCCATGGCCAGGACATCAGGGCACCGCTGAATCCGTGAGAAGTGTTTTGGGGAATGATTTCAGAAGCAAAAGTCGTAAGGAGTCCTCCCAGAACTTGAGCAGAAAAGCAGCTACCCTCTGGGGGCCCTGCCTGCTTCGGGGCGGGTCCTGGCGCCGCCTGCAGGCACCCGCGGGAAAGGGGGCCGGGTGCCGCCGGGCGCCTCTGTTTCAGGCAGTTTCCTCCGCGGCTGCCTCTCCTCTTCCTCGTTCCTGTTTGCTGGGTGCCCGGACCGCCTTCCTCCTCTTCCTCCAGCCCCATCCTGTGTTTCTGGCTTCTTCCCCAGCCCCTCGCCAAGTCTGTCTCTGTTTCTGGTCTTTTCTCCCTGTCTTGCCCTGCCCAGACCTTCCCCTTGGCCCTGGGTCCCTTGTTAGCACTCTGTGTCCAGTGGGAGACCTCTGGGTGCCTGCGCGGGGCCGGGTGAGGGTGTGTGTGGGACCCTAGGACACCGACACCCAGTACCGACTCCCACCTTGGTCCAAGGAGAAGGCCACGCAGAGCCGCCTGCCCGACGAGAACTAGGTGTGACCCAGAGAGTCCGTCTTGACCACAACCTGTGCCCGTCTTCTACCTGTTCCCCCCAGACCCACAGCAGTCCCTTCGCTTTCGGGGGAGGTTCTCTGCAAAGTGTGTCATCATCGGATCTTGCCGCACGTCCCAAACAGAGGGGTTCAAGGTGTGGATGGGAACGGGTCGTTTTAAGGAACTCAGAGGAAAGCTGCGGTCAGGCCCGAGGCGGGTTCTGACACACTCCTGCTGCCTGAAAACAGTATCCAGCCTCGAATCAAAGGAAAGTAATTTCCCCGCTTAATCTTGAACAGACAGACATCGATTGAGCTCACTCAGGAAACAGTTCCCAGGTTCCTACCAGAGATGTCCTAGGCTCTCTGTGACCAGGGTGTCGGGAGGCGCCTCGGGACGGGTCGAGCTGGCCTTCTTGGGCCCCGGGGTTGGGTGAAAGACCTCTGAGCATGTTTCTCTCTTCTTGAAATAAGTGGGTTTTTTTAAAAAAAGTTTATTTTGAGAGACAGAGACAGTGCAAGTGGGGGGGGGGGCAGGGAGAGAGGGAGAGAGAGAACCCCAAGCGGGCTCTGCATTATCAGTGCTGAGCCCGATGTGGGGCTCAAACCCACGAAGCCATGAGATCATGACCTGAACCGAAATGAAGGGTCAGGTGCGTAACCGACTGAGCCACCCAGGCGCCCCGGAATTAGTGGTTCCTAACTCTTTAAATGCTTGAAGTCGGACAGGTCTGTTCAGTTTCACCCTCTGATTTCCAATCATGCTTTCATCCATTCGTTTATTAGCACGTCATTCTTAAGCACACAGATGGACCAGACCCAGTTTGGGGCTCCAGGAGGCAGTAGTGAATGCGAGTCAGTTCCCCTCCTTAAAGATCGTAGGCCCGCATACACAAATAAACAGGGTAATTTCAGAAATAGACTCAGTGATGCGATGGATTTGATCAGGGAGGCGGGCACCGTGTGGATGGAACGAGTTTATGGAGTCTCCTGGGAGTCTGCGGAGCCAGGGAAGGCTGTTCCTGGAAGACGGAGCAGCAAGTGCAAAGGTCCTGGGGCGGGGAGGGGGGGGGTCAGTGTTTGGGAGCACAGGGAAGCTGTGCAGTGTAGACTAGGGACAAAGTGGTCATCACCAGCAGCCCCCCGCATGGGCAGGGACCACGTTGCTCTGCCCTGCGGAACGCGCACGGGGACTTTTCCAGCAGCAGGACGTGTGTCTGTTCGCACATCTCTAATCGGTGCAGTGGCTGCGTGACCCTAGGACATCATTTCGATGTCCTCTTTTCCTGTCCTCCAGGCCGTGAAACCAGGTTCCTCTGCGGCCTCTGCTTTGCTCTTTCCAGAAAAGAACATCGCTAGGCAGGTTTTATGGGCCGTCAATTCCCGATGAGAAAAATGAGTTCCCGGGGTCCCGAGTCTTTTCCCGAGTCGGGCCCCACGCTCTCGCCCTGTGCCGGCTGGGCGCGCCGCGTCATTCCCTGCCCGCCCCCCGTGCCAGGGCCATGGGTCCCGTGACGTGCTTCTGCTTGGCCCCCAGGTTTGCCACCCAGGAGAGGAACGCCCTGCTCCTGTACAACGGCCGCTTCAACGAGAAGCACGACTTCATCGCCCTGGAAATCGTGGGCGAGCAGGTGCAGCTCACCTTCTCGGCAGGTGAGGCCCCTCCCCGGGCGAGCCGCTCGCGGCCCGCCGTCGCTCGAAGCCACCCTCGTCCTTTGTGGCACCTTGAAGCGTGCTCCCCTGCCCGTCCCCGGGTCCCACGAGGGACCTGTCCTGCAGCGGGGGGGGGCGGGGGGCTCCAGAACGCACAGGGGTGTTCGCCGCGGTGTCACTTCTGATGCTGAAAAGACGGAGGGCACAGCTCGCATTTCCAGACACGGGGAGTCGCTGGGCATCTGCTCTGTGGATTGAGACCATTCGCACAGCCCTGACGCACGTCACCGTGTCGTGGGAAAGCGCGTTGATCCAGGCTGTCCCGTCGGTGGTCCGCTGACCTGTGTTCTCTCTGGACGCCCCCCCTTCCCACAGGTGAGGCGACCACAACGGTGACCCCGCAGGTCCCCGGGGGCGTGAGCGATGGGCGCTGGCACTCCGTGCAGGTGCAGTATTACAACAAGGTAGGACGGGGTGCCCCCCCTCCCACCCCCGCTTCCCGCCAGCCTGGGCGACTGGTGGCCGGGCCCCAGCGGCTCTTCTGTCTGAAGTCATTTCCTCTCTGACATTTACAAAGTATATACTGGCTAAAACAGTTCTTTAGGAAACAAGTATTTGTTGAGGGTCCGTGTAAATGTCCCCAGGCCCTGGGGTGGGGTTGGGGGGACTCTGCGACCCCAGCGGTCACCTGCAGAGGAGGAAGGCATGGAAAGAGTTTGTTCATTGTGGCTGCCTTGGCTCGAGTCATCGTCGGGGGCTCCAGCGGCTGAAATTCCAGGCCGTTGAAGCCCAAAGCCAAGGTTGTCTCTGCTCGTGCCCGGCTGGTCCCCGAGCGTCAGAAAGCCCTTGGAAGAAATGCTGCGGAGGCGTGGGCAGTTTGGGTCCGGTTTTCTTGGTCTTCGCGGACTTGTACGGAAAGAGGTTGTTGAGTGTTTTCATCAGAATTGCCCCCGTTCCATCCCTGTGGTTTCTGCAAACCCCTTTTCTCTTCCCCGGGAAACTCGAGGGCGCCCCCTCTCCTCGTGGGGAGACGTGTGCCCCTGGGACCTGGAGGGTCAGGAGCTCCCGAGGACGGGGCTGTGCCCCGTGTGCCTTTGTGTCCCCGTGGCTGGGGCACAGTCCTCTGAGCCCAGGGACTGTCCTGTCCGTCTGAATCTGCTCCTGCCAGCAGGATGGACAGGCGAACAGAAACACCTCCTGGCTTCTCCATTCCTGTACCCTGGGCAGCGATCACGGGGGGCTAAGCGCCAGCTGAGGGAGCAAGCCAGTCAGATTGGGCTGAGGGGACCCCCCTGGAGCCCGGAAAAGCAAAGACCACAAACCTGGTAACTTTTCCTTCGGCTTCTGTGGGACACCCCACCCCCACCCTCAGCTGACGGCGTTTGGCTGCCGGGCTCTGCCGGCCGTGGCGTCCCCATCCGACATGGCGTGTTCCGGACTCTGCCGTCGGCCCGTGCAGCAGCGTGTCACAGTTGGGCAGGGTCGGGACCCCCAACTTGGCTGCTGTCCTCGGCCATCACCTGCCCACCGGGAGGACCCGCCCTCTGGCAGCTGGTGAATGCCCCCTGCAGAGCAAGCCCGGAATGTCCCTTAGGAAGGAGCCGCCCCCACGAGGACACCCTCTGGGTGGATCCCTGGCCACCCGCCCCTTCCGTTCCCAGGGCCGGCCTTCCAGCAGCCGGAGCCGCCGAGCCAGACCCTCAGGGCCGGGATGAGGCCCCTCCTTTCCCAGAGCTCAGCTATTTCCTCTCTTGCCCGAGGTTATTTGATGGAGGAAACTGAGCACTTTTTATTTCTCTCTGACGGCCTCATCTGGGGCATGCGGGCGCACAGTCAGTCGGGAAGCGTTCAATTCGCGGAGATTCCGCACGTCTGGCTTTGAGCTGGGGGCAGGAGTATGTTTTGTGTCCCTATCTGAGGCTGTTGTCCAGGTGCGGTGACATCTGATCTTCTGAGTGGCAGGTTGCAGGCACATTTGCAGGGGCCAGAGGGCTGCCGGCCCCAAGGCAGGCGCCCCTGGGATAAGGGGTGACAGCCGCCCAGAAAATGGTCCCTAAGGGCCGGTTGCTTTGCCCTCCAGCCTCTTGTTTCTTGGTCCTGCCGACCGAGGTCCTCAGGCGCCCTCACCTGCCCAGGCAGAAGCTCCTAGAGCCCCTGCAGCGGCTCAGCCCCGGCCCCTCACCTGCACTCCACTTACCAGCCAGTG
The DNA here is from genome assembly GCF_006229205.1 of Suricata suricatta. Taxonomy (NCBI): domain Eukaryota; kingdom Metazoa; phylum Chordata; class Mammalia; order Carnivora; family Herpestidae; genus Suricata; species Suricata suricatta. The sequence continues at coordinate 3,037,547 of NC_043709.1, forward strand.
TATCTGAATAATTCAGGGCAGCGGAGGGGGGAGGGGTGGGGAGTCAGAGGTCCCCTCCTGCATCCCGCCCCGCGCTCTCCTGCCGTCTGGCTCAGCTCACATGCCCGCCCCAAACTCCGGTTTCTCCCAGATGTGGTCCGCTCTGCGCTTCCTGCCGGGGAACCCCCGGGCCCCCACGGACCCTCCCCAAGTCTGCCGGGGTGTGGGGGCGTGGGAATCTGCCCCGGCTGTTTGTATCAGGCAGGAAACAGGGAACCCTCAAACAGGATGGTCCCAGCAGGGCTTATTCCCAAAATAGGGTGTGGGGCATCCACAGGGCCAGTGTGGGACCTGGGACTGGGGGCCGCAGTGGGGCTGGGGCTGGAGGAGCAGGGAGGGCAGAGCCCAGGAAGGGTCGTGGAGAGAAGCTACTGACCTGGAGTGGTGACCTTCAGTGGGGGCTCTCCTGACGGCTCGCCCTGCCCCCCATCTCCTGGTGGGCTCCCATTGGCTGAAGCCAGACAGAAGCCGGACTCAGCAACCCCTTGATGAGGTCTGTGCGGGCCAGCCCCCCACGCGGAGAGCAGGCGGCCAGGTTACTTTCTCTCCGCTCGACGGCATTGAAGACGAGAAGGTGTGTGATTCACTGTCCACGGAAGGAAGGTGCGCAGGCTCTTTGCACAAACACGTTGAACTTGGTGAGGCCTGGCGAGCCCCTCCCCCGCCGCCTGCGGAGGTTTGGGCCGGTCTGTGCTGTTTGTGATCCTGACTCCGGACTCTGTCGCAAATGTGCATTTTCTCCGAGGCCTTTGAGGAGGATAAACGTTTGCACCACCAACGCGAGGAAGAGTGAGCGAGCGCACCGATGGGAAAGGGGCTGTGCCGTTTCCGCTTGGAACTTGGGTTTGGCCTCAGGGAGGCCGTGGGGGTGGGGGTGGGGAGCAGCTCCCACGCGGGCGTCTTGTCCCTTCGCTGTTCCTGCAGAGGACCTCGTGGAAGGAGGTCACTCAGTCCCGGAGCGCCTGCCGTGTGCCCAGCCCTGGTTTCGGGCTGGGTGCCTGCAGGGGTCCCACGGAGAGGGCCCTCGCCTTGCCCAGGATCTCTCAGCCTGGGGCCGGGGGCATAGACTCCGGTCAACGAGATGCTTAGTATGGTCCTGGGAAGACAAGGAGAGCCTGTGTCCGCCTTGGCCATGGCATCAGAGAGTGTCTGCCCAAGCCAGCGCTGCAGGGCGACCTCCCGACTGCTGGGCAGACACGGACGTGCCAGGGAGGCGCGCTCCTGGGGCACATCAGGCAGTGTGGCCCGTGCGGGGCATGGGCTCGGAGAGCGAGTGGGTGGTTGGAATGGAATGACAGACAGGGCCAGATCGCCTGGGGGTGTAGGAGGAGGAAGGGCAGGAGGACGGGAGGTGTGTCACACGGCCGTCTGCGGCTCCGCACCTTTGACAGCTGTCGTTAGTGGCTCGTTCTTTGTTACAGAGCCCGTTCTGTGCCCTGAAGGGTGTGGAGCAGGGTTTCTGGCTTCTGTCCCTTAGGTGCCAGCAGCCCTCAGTTGGGACAACCAGAATTGTTGCCATTCTTTGTCCAGTGTCCCCAGAGGTGCCTGAGCAGGGGAGCTGCTGCACGGGCCGGCCACACCTGCCTGGACGGTTGGCAGAGTCCCCCGAGGCTGGGCTGGCCGCACGGTCCTGGGCAGGCTTGGCTGGCCTGGTGCAGGGCCATTCTGAGGAGATGTGGGCTTCCTGTAGCAGGCGCAAGCACGGAGAGTATTTTCATGAAGAAAGGGGAGCTCAAGCTGAATGGACCCCCCCCCCCAGCATCCTCTCCTTCTAATTGGGCCGAGTATCCAAATGCTTGAGATTTCCATGACCTTGGGGCAAGGGGCAGCCGGGCGCAGGTGTCATTGGGAACGACTCTGCCAGGCTGCAATGTCAGACCCTGCGTTTCTTCAGGTCACTCATAACCTCTTGGGTCCTGGCCGCACATTCACCTTCAGGCGTCTCGGAGGACGTGGGTGACGTGCAGGGCAGGGCAGAGGGATGACCCCACGTGCAGCTGCACCCTGGGTCTGGGGGTCTTCCTGTCTGCGGGTCCAGAAGAACCTCGGTGGCCACACCCGTGTCAGGTGCCGCAGTGCCGACTGTCGGCTGTGTTCTAGTTCCATCAGGCTCTCCACATGAGTCAGTTGTCTTTCTGCTGTAACAGGGAGTCCTTCCTCCGTTCTGTGTATTTATACGGATATATTTTCACGAATTCCTGTCTTATCCGATGGACCATAATCTATTGTTTTCATTAATTCGACGTTCAGATTGTTTCCTGTTTGGCCTGTGTCTCAGATTTGGCAAAAGGGACACAGGTGAAAGCGCCGCCTATTTATAGCTCCGGCCTTTTGGCGTCTCTCAGTGTTTTTGTTAGCGCCCCTTTGCTTGTTGGCACAAAAAGACATGCCAGGCTTATTTTGTCCTTCTTCTACTCCAGCCCTGGAATCGGCCATTTATCCACAGAACTCTGGATTTTTGTGCAACAAATGGCATTTAGAAACCAAGATTCAGGTGCCAGGAGTGCTTGGTGCTGCTGGGGTGTCTCACTCTCCATCTCTTACTGGGCAGAGCTAGGACATGTCTGTGTGTGTGGCTGCGTGGCACAGCCTTGTGTGCACACCCTGAAGTTCACGTTTGTTTTGTCTCTACTCTTTGAAAGCCTCGAATTCCATCCAACATGGACTCATTCTAGTGCTTCCTCTCTCATGTTTGTAACCATCTTCTCTCAGTGAGAAACCTGTTCCCATCATCCTCAATCTGGCTATTTATTTTCTCATTCCACCGATACTTAAACAATGTGCTGGCCCACTAGGCCACCGCTTTGCAAGCTGCTCCCTCCCTGGGCCTGACTCTACCGCTGACTCTAACAGGTGCAAGGAACACGGGGCCTTAGTGGAGATTTGCCTAATGTGTCAAGTTATTCAGAAACTAGAGGAAGGAAAAAAGGAAGTTTGTTATAAAATTTGTTGCAAATATGGAGGCAATGAAAATACAAAACACCAAAATATGTGGGATGCAGCTAAAGCAGTGCCATGAGGAAAATTCATAGCACTAAAAATACTATCAGAAAGAAAGTCTCAAGTCAATAATGGAAGCTTCCCCCTCAAGAATCTCTAGTAACAAACACTGAGGACTGGGTTGTAGACTGCACACTTTTTAATCTCAAATTGCAAACTTTCAGAAGAAAGTTAAAATAAGAACTCATATTCCCTTTGACCACATTCCCCAGGTATTAACATTTTTGCACGTTTGCTTTATTTTCTACCCCACCTCTCATATATCCTCATATTTCATCTTCTGGTCTGAGCACCTTCGATGGCCACACCTGTGTTGTGTTTATTTTGAGAGACAGAAATAGTGCAAGTGGGGGAGGGGCAAGGAGAGAGGGAAAAAGAGAGAATTCCAAGCAGCTTCCACTCTATCAGTGCCAAGCCTGATGTGGGGCTCGAACCCATGAAGCCATGAGATCATGACCTGAACCGAAACCAAGGGTCAGATGCTTAACCAAGTGAGCCCCCCAGGTGCCCCAGAATACGTGATTTTTAACTGCCGGTCTGAGCACCTTCGATGGCCATACTGGTGTTTGTGCCACTGTGCTCACTGTTGGCTTTGTTCTGATTCCATCAAGCTCTCCACATGTTGGCAAAAGAAACTGAAAGCAAGCAAGCAGATGGAAGGAAATAATAGCAGATGTCAGAAGAGTTGAAAATAACAACAATACAGAAAGTCGATGAAACAGAGCTTTGGAGAGATCGGTAACTCTGCGCAGCTTCTAGCCAGACTGAGAGAAGAGCCACAACACGATCCCCAGTGTCAGGGATAAAATGGGGCATCAGTACAGACCCTGCAGACACCCGTGGTTAGTGGGGGAGCCCCGCACGCAAGCCTACAAACGCGCACTTAGGACCCAGACAAAACGGTCCAATTTCTCAAAAACGCAAAGCCACCACAACCCACCCAGTAGGAAATAAAGAATTTGACCACCTCGCTGTTCAGGAAATGGAATTTGTCATTTAAAAAAAAATGTTTTTTTAACTTTTGATTCATTTCTGAGAGACAGAGCAAGAGCAGAGGAGGGGCACAGAGAGAATGGAGACACAGGATCTGAAGCAGGTTCTAGGTGCTGAGCTGTCAGCACAGAGCTTGATGTGGGGCTTGAACTCACAAACCGCGAGATCATGACCTGAGCCGAAGTCAGATCCTCAACCGATTGAGCCCCCCAGGCGCCCCTGGAATATGTCATTTAAACGCTCCCCAAAATGAACCCTCCTGGCCCAGATGGCTTCACTGCAGAGTTCTACCAAATGTTTAGAGGATGACACCAATTCTGTATAGTCCCTTCCGGAAAAATAAGAGAGGAGGGGACACTTCCCAGGTCACCAGGACGTTAGCAGTGCCCTGAGACGGAGAAGAAAACCAGAGGCCGGTGTGTCTGGTGACTGCGTGCAGCACCTGCGTGTTCACAGCAGTCCCAGCCTGGGGTCCGTGGGCGAGGGGTCCAACGGACTGCGCTGTGTCCCTTCCGTGGCACGCGGGCCGTGGATCACGGTACTTGCAGCAAAGACAAAAGCCAGCCTCACACACTTAGGTGCTGCCTGGTTCCATTTATAAACGTCCCTGAAATAACAAACAACAGAGTTGGTGGGGGCAGGAGGGACGTGGGTGTGGCTGTGGAAGTCCACAGCGGGGGTCCTGGTGGTGACGGAACTTTCTCCGTCCTGCCATGTCAGCGTCCACACTGGGCTCTGATAGTCCTCTACCATTTTGCAGGGTGTTTGCCGTTGGTGGAAACTGGGTAAAGGGCACATCAGACCTCATTATTTTTCGCAGTCACGTGCGTGTCAAAAATTATCTCAAAAGGCTTGACTAAAAGAACTTTGAAACATAGGGGGCGCCTGGCTGGCTCAGTTGGTGGAGTGTGCTGTTCTTAATCTTGGGGCTGTGAGTTCAAGCCCCATGTTGGATGCACAGATTACTTAAAAATAATTTTAGGGGCACCTGGGGGGCTCCGTCAGCTGAGCATCCAACTTCAGCTCAGGCCACGATCTCATGGTTCGTGAGTTCGAGCCCCATGTCGGGCTCTGTGCTGACAGCTCGGAGCCTGAAGCCTGCTTCGGATTCTGTGTCTCCCTCTCTGTCTGCTCCTCCCCTGCTTGTGCTGTCTCTCTTCTCTCTCAAAAATGAATAAACATTTTAAAACAATTTTTAAAAATAATAAAAAATTTAAAAGAACTTTGAAACCTTATAAATATGTGCTGGTACATGCATATCCTTTTCTGAAAGGTAGCCCCTCCCCCTAAGAACACCCCCAAATCCATCAACAGCAAGTATCAGAAAACTTCTGCTTGGTCCTAAACCACCCCAAAGCGTGATGTCCTAAAACATCAGGGATCTATTCCTCGTGATTCTGTGACAGAGGCGTTGGCCGTGGCTCTGTAGTCTGCCACGTGCTGGAGAACTTTGGGGAGAAAAATGATGAAAAGTGTCTTTCCGGTTCATTTCGTATCTTTCTGTGACTTTTTGTGTTTTACGTGTTCTAAAATTTTTTTTAATGTTTTTATTTATTTTTGAGAGAGAGCGAGAGAGAGCGAGCAGGATGGGGGGAGGGGCAGAGAGAGAGGGAGACACAGAATCTGAAGCAGCTCCAGGCTCCGAGCTGTCAGCACAGAGCCCGATGCGGGGCTCGAACTCATGAACATGAGATCATGACCAGAGCCGAAGTCAGACACGGGGCTGACCGAGCCCCCAGGTGCCCCGTGTTTTACGTGTTCTAAAGAAAGCAGCAGGAGCGATGGGTGATGGGACTATGAACCAATTTTGTTTTCTTCCCTTACACTTTCTGCTTAAAAACTCATTTGATTTAAAGAATGTACAAGACAAAGGAGCCAAACTTTTCCACGTTTGGGAAAGCTTCTGCCGAGGACATCAAGGCGGGAGAGGAGCGAGGCCAGGAGGGGGCGCTGTTGCCACCGCTGCACTGGGGGTCACGCTGGCCTCGCTTCTTCGGGGAAAGAGCTGCGGAGTGGCGCGTGCCTGCGGTTTGCTGCTGTGCGGGACCGCCCGTGTGTCCTGAGCTTCGGCTGCTTTTGTTTCTCTCTGGCTGCGTTTCCGCAGATACAGCCGGTTTCCGGGTCAGGAATGGCCTCCGTCGTGTCTGCCCCCCCCCCAGGGGTGGTTGATAGATGTCCAATATCGATGCTCGCGTCACGCACGCCTGCCGTTTGTCATTCCAGTCGGACGGCAGGTGTGTCACCTCGGTGGCCTTCATCTGCGCCTGGAGGGTTGGTGCCTCCCGGGACCCCGGTGGGCGGAGGGAACGGGTCTGGGAGGGTCCGGGCCCGCAGTCCCCGAGGGAGGTGAGGGGCCTGGCCTGCGGGCGGCCCAGCGGCTGGCAGTCTCCTGCTTCCTCTCCAAACATGGCCTTGTCAGATGACAGACACCTGCCGTGGAAACACCGAGACACGCCCCCCTCCCTTGGCTGTTGTGTCCACGGCCTGTGTGCAGCGTCTGGTGGCGGTCACTGCCCTGCACCTGCCCCTGCCTCCGGGCCCCTCCCCCTCCCAGGCTTGCTGCCTTTCCTTACCTCGGCCCCCACCCCCAGATGAGCACATTTACTGCCCGGGGTCCCCACGTCCACCCTTGAAGGAGGAGGAAATCGAGGCGCAGAGGGAGGCCAGGAGGCCAGGCTGCAGTCCACCAGCTCTAAGGCACTCGTGGGCTCTGCCTTCTGGAGTTTGGACCCAAGGGCTTGTACAGATTCCCCGACCCTGGGGGTCTTGTGCTGCTGTCCGGACTCCGGGAACTGAGAGGGGCCTGTCAGGGTCCCAGCAGAGTGTGTGTGTGTGTGTGTGTACGTGTGTGCGTGTTAGGGAATGTGGGTGAGTGTGCCCATTTCCTGGGGATCCTGCTGGCCGAGCAGAGCGGGGGACCTGCCTCCCGCCCGCAGGGGTGCAGCCCGGCCTCCTGGCCCCTCACGGACCCCGGGAGCTTTTGTCTGGAGAAGGCCGGGCTGGGGAGCGGCTGGCGCCGAGCCCCGCAGATCTTTCCGGAGCAGAAGTCATCACCTCCGAGATACGGGGCTCAGGAGACACCGACTCGTATACGGAGCCGGGCACACAACCCGCCTCCCGGCCCTGGGCTCCGACGTGCTGTGTGTCCGTCAGAAGCGCTCGGGGCTCGACTCCTCTCTGTGGCCACAGTTGTGCATCAACGAGTCAACCGCCTGCCTGAGAAACACAAGGCGGGTGGGTCCTGACGTCTGTTGAGAATCTTTTCTTGTTAACGCTCCCCAGACCAGGGCGGCCTCGGGGATTGACCAAAGGACGGGCCCCAGAGCTCAGGCCGCTCCATGCCCAGACCCCGGAGAAGAATCCGTGACCTTCCCTGGAGACGCAGTCCCGCGCAAGCCGCTGGCTGCTCCCCTCTCCTTTGAAGACGTCAAAAGAAGACTGTTGTCTTTTAAACCACAGGGAAACATTAAGACCGCAAAACTACAGGGAGAACAGCCGCTTGCACAGTTTTTTGGCTTTTCTTCCATCCTTTGCGGAATGTTCCCCTTGCGCCCGCGGCAGTGCCCAGCCCTCCGCCTACGTTATCATTTCATCCCACGAGGGAGGTGCTGTTCTCTCTCCTTTCACAGAGGGGCCTGGCGGGCAGGGACCTCAGGTGACTTTGCCAAGAAGCGTCAGGATGTGGACCCATGGGGGCCGTGGACACTGCGGCCCTGTGGCCCCTGCCAGCCTCAGGCTCTCCCAGCTGGGCTCCCACTGGGGCAGCTGGGCCAGCTCTGGACACACTCCGTGAAAGGGGTTCAGATCCACTTTTCCGTTTTGTTCCCCGATGACCCTAGAGCCGGTCACTGTGATCTGTGCTGCTCTGCGGGAGGGGCTGCCAGGCACCCCGCACGGGTCACAGCAGATGAGGGGGTCAGGAGGGCCGCCCCCTCCTCAGCCACACTGTGTGAAGGAACATGGTGTCATCTTCTGCAAGAGCACTCAGCAGTCCGGCCCGCACCTGGTGGCCAGGAAGTGACCTGCCTGATGGCCCGTCAGCCATTTGCTGCCCATACCCTCCGGGGGACGCTCTGTCCCCAGGAATAGGTTTCCAACGTCTTTACAGAAGAAAAGCACAAAAGGTCTGGGGTTTTTTTGTCCTTAATATTTAAAAAATTTTGTTTTTAATGTTTATTTTTGAAAGAGAGTGTGAACAGGGGAAGGTCAGAGAGAGAGGGAGACACAGAATCGGAAGCAGGCTATGGGCTCCAAGCTGTCAGCTCAGAGCCGGACGCGGGGCTCGAACCCATGAATCGTGAGATCATGACCTGAGCCGAAGTTGGACGCTCAACCGACAGAGGCCCCCAGTTGCTCCTGTTTTTTTGTCTTTAATATTAAACTCAAGAAGTAAATATCTTGCAACTTAATTTGGGAGGAACTCTGAGTTTCGGCTGGCAGTTTCATTGACTTTTGACTGTTCGTGCCGGTGAGGGGGGACGGGAGTGGCCGTCGCTTCAGGACTGTCTGCAGGCCCCACGCAGGGGGCCGCCCGGTTCTCGGCGAACGAGCCGTTTTGTCCTCATGGAGACCCCTGGCCAGTCCTGCCCTCTCAGGGAAGCCGGGCTATCCATGCCGCCCTCGAGTCCCCTGCACCTTTCCGGGGTAGCAGACCTGGGGTGCACAGGAGTCCGCTCGCTGTGACTGACATGGCCGTCCTGGTCGTGGGGTTCCTGCTGTGGGGACTTGCTTTCATCTGGGAGAAATTGAGGAGACTCAGAAGGGAGGAGGTGACAGCAGGCGGCGGGAACTTCAGGTCCAGCCTGCCAGCTCCCTGCCCGTGTCCCCCACATTCCCTCTCCACCCTTTTCCCGTGAGCTGGGAGAGACTCATCAGCATTTCGCTGTCCTGGGTCCGCAGCTTCTGTGTGCAGCCTTGGCTGGAGAGCAGGGCTCCTGGGGGGGTCCCGGCTCACCTGGGGGAAAGACAGAGGTCACACCCACGTGTTACAGGCTGGAGAGCTGAGGCTCAGAGGCTGGTTTCCAGCTCAAACATGCACCAGCCTCCTGCGAGTGTGGGGGCGCCATCGGGCTGGCTCCGGGCCTCTGGGGGGCAGCACCCTGGTCTGGTGGTTGAGCGGCCTTCCCTAAAGCCCCATGGGGGGACCCCTTCGGACTTTGGTGCGGATCCTGGAAGCTCATGCCAGGGCGGGGGGTGTACTCAGCAAGCCCTCCCGTCCGGTCCGAGCCTCGCCATGTCTGAGAAGCGACGGCCGGCACGTGTTTGTGGCTTCCGACTTCTCGGGACGTTCCCACAGCCCAGCCGCGTGTGACTTCTCCGATACGGGTTTCGGCTGATCGTTTCTGACACAGAGCGGGAAGCCGTTCCGTTCCCAAGACTTTGGCTCCGGGTGTCTGGTTTCGAGGGGCCCCCACGCCGCCTTCCCCGGCAGCCAGCGTCTGAAACTGAACCCCACCGGCCTCCCTGATGAGGACGTGTTTGCAGCAGGTTAAAAGGCTGTAGAAACATGAGCGCTTCGTAAAGGACCAAACGCTTTTGTACGCGGGCAAATCTCCACCAGCTCTCTGAGCACCTGCGTGGAAGTGTGGGGGAGGGTCTGCACACGGGGCAGAAAATAAATGGAGGGAACATAGAGGGACAGGAGGACCCTAAGTGGTGGCTTCGGATTGACTTACTGAGAATCAGGAACCTGGGTCTGCCCCACAGAGCACACGCCAGCCTTCCCGGCTTTTCGCCGTGGGCGGGAGGGGTGAGCACGGCGGGGTCTGTGCCCGCTGGTCCCAGTTCCACCTGCCCCGTGGCCGCCTGTGTCCACGGGGGGCGACAGCCGTCCCCATTTACAAACCCCGCCAGCTGGCTCCCGTCTCCACCTTGCTCTGCTCCGACCCTGAGTGTCCAGGCCTGGCTCCTACAGGTGTGAGATCCTCCCTGCAGGTGTGGGGTCCTCCCCGCAGGTGTGGGGTCCTCCCCGCAGGTGTGAGGTCCTCCCTCCAGGTGTGAGGTCCTCCCCGCAGGTGTGAGGTCCTCCCTCCAGGTGTGATGTCCTCCGTACAGGTGTGAGGTCCTCCCCGCAGGTGTGAGGTCCTCCCTCCAGGTGTGGGGTCCTCCCCGCAGGTGTGGGGTCCTCCCTGCGGGTGTGGGGTCCTCCCTGCAGGTGTGAGGTCCTCCCCGCAGGTGTGGGGTCCTCCCTCCAGGTGTGTGGTCCTCCGTACAGGTGTGAGGTCCTCCCTGCAGGTGTGGGGTCCTCCCTCCAGGTGTGAGGTCCTCTGTACAGGTGTGAGATCCTCCCTGCAGGTGTGGGGTCCTCCAGGCCTGGCCAGCTGCCCTTGAAGGCAAGCCGAACCCCAGGGAGAGAGACGCGGGGACACCAGCCTTCGCGCAGTCCGTGTCCAGCCCCCTTCTGACGGGAGGATCACTGCCGCGAGGCTCCTTTATTTCCCGTCTCTTCCCTGGGCGCCTGCAGCACACGTTAACTCTCAGGAACACCAGCCGTTCCTTTTGTCTCGTTCTCTATCTTGCTTCCGCGCACCTGCACCCGCAGAGCCCCGGCACGCTCTCCTCCGCGGCTGCGCCCTGAGTCAGCGGCTCAAACTGCGTTGTCCTTTCCAAACACGGGAGGTGGACGCACAGAGGCGCGCCTGGCCCCTTCCATGGTCCTCTGATTTCTTTCCCCTGGGGATTCGTCTGCGTGCCGGCCATGCGGGAAGGGGGGGGGGCGGGGGGACGCGCTCTGTGCTCCCGGCGGGCTTGGGTGACCCGCTGTCAGATCAGATGCACCTGCTGCAGTCCTCACTCAGCTTCTCCGTCCTGACCAGCTGCCTGCGCGGTGACGTGCGTGCTCCCACCCGGTGGGGTGCGTCCCCCCTCTCACCGTGTGTCACCGCTGGGGACCGTCTCCGTCTCCATGGGAGGCTGCAGGGTGTGAGCTCCTCCCACTTTGCAGACAGACGTGGGGACGGGGCTTCCCAGACGTTGTCCATGTAGGCAGAGGCCACGGGGGTCGAGGAGGGCGACGCCCATCCAGAAAACGGTTTTTTCCTTATTGAGATGAAATTCACGTCCCATGAAATAAACTTTTATTTTTTTAATGTTTATTTTTGAGAGAGAGCCTGTGCATGCGTGAGCGGAGGAGGGACCAAGAGAGAGGGAGACAGATCCCAACGCAGGGCTCGAACCCACAAACTGAGATCTTGACCTGAGCCAGAGTTGGACACTTAACCAACCCAGCCCCCCAGGCGCCCCTAAGATGAACTGTTTTAGTGAACGACTCGGGGGGCACCTGGGCAGCTTGGTCGGTTGAGTGTGTGACTTCTGCTCCCGTCATGACCTCACAGCTCGTGGGTTTGAGCCCTGCATGGGGCTCTGCTGTCAGCACGGGGCTTGCTTCAGATGCTCCGACCCCGTCTCTCTCTGCCCCTCTCCCTACTCGTTCTCTCTTTTCTTTCTCTCTCAAAATGCGATGAACTGTGGGCTTGCTTCTCCTGGGCACCCCGTGTAAGCAGAATCCTACACCAGGGACCTTTGTGGCCGACCTCTGTCCCTCAGCGTCACGTCCTGAGGTCCATCCACACGGTGGCCGGTCCCGTTCTCCGTCCCCTTTAAGGCCGAATCGTCGTTTTGTGGAAGGGAGAGGCCACGCTCTGGTGACCCATCCTGCTGTTGCCTGACATTTGGGTTGTTCACGCCTTCTCGCTCTTGTAAACGGCACTGCCCTGAACGCCCGTGAACAGGTTTTGGTCGGGTCTCTGTTTCCAGTGTCTCGGGTCTGTCCCCTGAGCGGCACTGCCGGTCCTTTAGCCCCTGTGTTTAACTCGTGGGTCTCAAGCGTGGGTTTCCTGTCACGAACCGCTGTGCGTGTGCCCCTGACCGTCCATGGCTGTCGATGTGTGTGTCAGCAGGTGGCGCATGTGCTAGGCCGCTGTCCCCGTGCTGCGTGGTCTGGGGGCGGGACGTGGGTGCTCTGTGGGGTGAGGGGTCCCCTGGGCACGTCCCTGTGTCTCCCCCGCTGGCCCTTTCAGTTCTTAAGCTGAGAGCGCATGGTGCTGTGTCCGAAAGGGCCATGGCGTCTGACCTGACGGCCTGTGGGTCCGGGCATGGGGATCGCGAACCAGGGGTTGGACAGTGTTTATGGAGACCACCTGCTCTCCTAAAGGTCACACTTGCTGCTTCGGGGAAGTTACACCACGTTTTGAAATACCTTTTTTTTTTTTTTAAGTTTATTTCTTTTGAGAGAGAGAGAGTACAAGAGGGGAGGGGCAGAGAGAGAGGGAGACGCGGGATCCCAAGCGGACTCCATGCTCAGCGCAAAGCCCCGTGTGGGGCTCAGTCCCACACCTGTGAGATCGTGACCTGAGCCGAGATCAAGAGTCAGACGCTCGCCCCACTGAGCCCCCCACCGGGCGCTGACGTCTGTCATGACCATGGGCTGCCCAGGCCAGGAAGCGCTGATCTGCATGCAGAGGTTGCGGGGGGGGGGGGGGGGGGGGCTTTGCCTCTGTGTTCCCTCCCGTCCCGTTTTTGCGTGGGTCCCGGAGCTCTGAGCCGGTGCGCAGTTTTGCAAACAGGAGCTCTGCCGCCTTAGAGCTTTCCCGGTGTGAGTGCCGTTTCCGTCCTCAGAGATCTCCGGCCCATCCCCCCAGAATGCGGGGCTCACGCAGCCGGGGATGGTCCCCGCCCCCAGGGTGGCACCTAACACTTACGCACCCTGTAATAGGCCCTTGTGCGTGTTTTCCAAGGCAGGCTGGTAACAGAGCGAGAAAACAGATCATTTCTTTATACTCATCTAAGTGTTGCTTAACCAAAGGCGACATCTTTTTATTTTTAATTGTTTAAATGTTTTACTTACATTTGATACAGAGAGAGACAGAGCATAAGAGGGGGAGGGGCAGAGAGAGAGGGAGACACAGAATCCAAAGCAGGTTCCAGGCTCTGAGCTGTCAGCACAGAGCTCGATGCGGGGCTCGGTCTCCGTGAGATCATGACCTGAGCCAGCGTCGGAGGCTTAACCGACTGAGTCCCCAGGCGCCCCAAGGTGACCTCTTTAAGGATAGAGCTTTATCAGGTCTCAAGATCTCATCTGGTGTAAAAGAAAATGAAGATTATCCAGAAACTAGGATACCAGGCAGCATTGGATTTACCAGAGAAAGCTTTCCAGGGGACTCGTGTCTTATTTGGTGTCGTTCTTGAGGTTCCTGTAACATAGTGAGAACAGGTATTCCAATATGAAATTCTTAAAGACAGAGAAACTGAGGTTCAGTGATGGGCCCTGTCCAGTCAGATGTTTGGCCACGAGAGAGTGGAAGGCTCGGCTGGCATCACCATGTACAGTGGTGCAGGCTGTGCACTGCACAGCTTGGGACGGGGGAGGAGGGCACCACCAGGGTGAACAGGGCACCCCTTGGTGTCACACAGTTTGGCCACCTGGCTGAGTTCCTGTTACCAGCAGCTTCTTCGTCCTGCTCTGATCCAGTGTCTCCAACTGAGCAGATATTTCTTTATTTCCTCTGAAAACCTGAGGATTTCTTTTTGCATGAACTGTGTAGTTGTTATTTTCCTATTAAAAGGTATGGAGCTAATGTAATTAAATCTTCTGTATCTTTAAGCCCCTCACTTCCAGTGCTCTTGTAAAGAAGCTTAAATTTGCGTCACGTTCCACCCAGGCGGATCCCAGGACCCTCACGTGGAGACACTGGGTCCTGTTGTTGGGGGTGATGGGGAGCACCGCCGGGGCCTGGGGTGGGCGTTCTGTCTGCGGGGACGAAGGAGCCCTGCACGCTGTGTGCCGACTGGGAGGCCGGGTGGCACTCCACGCACCGCCAGCCCGGACAGATGGGGCAGTTGCCTGGCCCGGCCCGAGCCAGGTCTCTGGCCACCGGCTGCATTTCTGGAACTTGGAGACTGGCACACTCCCGTCGTGGGGCGGCACAAACGGGCTCCTGGCTCGTGCGGATGTCCTGTCTGGGTGGACGTGCTTGGTGTCCCTGGGCGGGCAGGCCAGGAGTCCGGTGGGGGGCGCCGGGGGACAGGGGCGGGCCGTCTGGGTGTTACTGTCATTCGACGCTCACCATAGCCTCCTTGAGAGAGGAGCCTGCTTCCAGTCGTGAGCCGATTACCCCCAGTCACAGGTTCCAGGGGGAATTCTAACGAGCCCCCCGGGCGGGGAGGGTGGGTGTGAGGCCTGCAGGGGTGGACGGAGGGTGTGGGAAGGTCACGCGGCGATGAGCAACATGCAGGGTGAGCAGGTGCAGGGTTGGGAGGTGCGTGGCCGTGGTCCAGCGACACCGGGACTCCCAGGCGAGTGGGTGTTCAGGAAGACGTGTCCCAGGGCCCTGGCATTGGCTCCTGTGCCAGAATACCACAGCCCGGCGGCTTAGGACAGCAGGGCTTATCGTCACGGTAACGGAGGCCAGAAGTCCCAAGATCACGGTGTCCCCGGGGCCCAGCTCCATCAGCGGGCGCTGGGCGGGGGGGTCCCTGAGTCTGGTGGTGCCGGGGTGGGGGGGGTCCCCGAGTCAGGTCCCTGATGCTCCTCGGCCTGTCGACGCAGCAGTGTCTCTGCCTCCGTTGCCACATGGCGTCCCCCCCGTGTGTCTGTCTCTGGTCCTGCCTCATACGGTCACCGGTCCCATCGGATTCGGGTCCCCCTACTGTGCCGTGACCTTGTCTTAGCTAATTACATCTGCAGAGTGTTCGTTCCCAAATAAGATCACATTTGAAGCTCTGGGAAGGACGTGAACTTCAGGGGACCCAGCACCGCTGCCTCGGGGGCATGGATGCGAAACAAGGCTGTCCACGTGCGGCCTGCCCACGTCCTCGCCTCCCACAGATGGAGCCACGTGCCGGCGCTGCCGAGTCCTCTGCAGGCGCTTGAAGAGAACACGCTCACGCCTGCTGTGCTTTCTGCTCCCACAGCCCAACATCGGCCGCCTGGGCCTGCCCCACGGGCCGTCTGGAGAGAAGGTGGCCGTGGTGACCGTGGACGACTGTGACACGGCCATGGCTGTCCGCTTCGGTGGCCTCGTCGGGAACTACAGCTGCGCTGCGCAGGGCACACAGAGCGGCTCCAAGAAGTGAGCATCCCCGAGGGGCGGGGGTGGGGTGGGGAGACCCAGGCGGCCACCTGCTGTGACGGCCGGTCCCAGCCCCGCCGCCCTGGACCCTGAGGCACGGCACCTGGCAGCCCTAGTCCAGGCTGGAGTCAGATTCCCTCCCCTTGTGGGGGGCACCTTCCCTCTGATACGTTGGAACCTTCTAGAATAAGCCCTCTTACCACTTCTGCCGGAGTCACGGCCAGACCGACCTCGAAGTCGTGCTGGCCGGCTTGCTGACCCTGGAGACCGCGGGGTCGCTGGCCTCCCTCCATCAGGCGCGGGCCCCTGCGGTCCAGCGCTGGGTCAGGAAACAGCCTCCGAGACCCAGACAGCCCCGCGGCCAGGACAGAGGCCCTGGCTCCTTCCCGATCACGTGGTCGGCGTCGTAGTCATAAGCCTCTGCCGTCCACAGTTAGGGGGCCCGACCCGTGCTGGGCCTCTGCAGTGGAACATGCCTGGCTCCCCCCGCCCGGCTGTGCCCATTTTACTGATGGGAAAGCTGTCGCCTGGAGGGAGGAGACCCCTCGCCCAAGGCCACGCCGCTGCTCACGTGGAACCAGGGGCTCGTTTGCTGTGACCTCTTCAAGGTCATCAGAGCCTGGGGTGGGGTAAGGCCACGGTGCGGCGTTGACTCGCGCCCGCTGGGCCGCGTGCGTGCCTTGGGCTGGCCCAGGCGGTGGGTGGGACTCGGTGGGCCCGGATCGGATGCAGGGTTGGGGGTCCGAGGCGCAGAGAGGCGTGACGGCCGGCCGTTCTGACTGGTCGGCTGCCCGCCTCCCCGTTCAGTTTCGGGCCCTAGACGATGGGTGTGCGCCGGCGGCCCCGGGACCGCGTCAGCAGCATCAGGGCCGTGCCACCGCCGCCCGCCTTTGCACCTGCAGGTCCCTGGATCTGACCGGTCCTCTGCTCCTGGGAGGCGTCCCCGACCTGCCCGAGGACTTCCCCGTGCACAACCGGCAGTTTGTGGGCTGTATGCGGAACCTGTCCGTGGACGGGAAGAATGTGGACATGGCCAGCTTCATTGCCAACAACGGCACCCGGGCAGGTACGGAAGGGCCGCCGGGGCGCACGCTGGGCGTCGGTGGCCACAGGGGGGAGGTCCTCTCCACATCCTGGGCGGTGACGTCTTCCTAGAGCCAACTGCGCCTGTGTGCGCCTGGCGGTGGGCCTCCAGGACGGGGGCCCAGGCTCACGGATGTGCTGTTCTTGGGGCCTGGGCGTTTGGGGTGCCCGTGACACCGCTGGGCTGGGCAGGGCACTCGGTGCCACGGTCTGGAGCATGTCACCAGAAGACCCGACGTCCCTGACACAGGCAGTGTGTCCTGTGCCATTTTGGGTCTGGCGACCTTACTGCTGCCGGAGGGTCCTGGGCCTGCCTTCCCTCCCTCGGGGCCGCTGCTCACTGGGCTGCTCTCCCACCACGGGGCTTGGCATTGGGGACATTGACCAGTCCCCCCGGGGCACAGTCTGCTCCTGTCGCCCCCTCCGAGACCGTGCGTGTGCCCTGTGTCCCCAGGCTGCGACGCTCAGAGGAACTTCTGTGATCGGACCTGGTGTCAGAATGGGGGCACGTGCGTGAGCAGGTGGAACACGTATGTGTGCGAGTGCCCCCTGCGGTTTGGCGGGAAGAACTGCGAGCAAGGTGAGGGCGGGGCGCTCGGGGGCGGGGCTCACGGGGCCTGGCCGGGTGGGCGTGGGCAGGAAGCACGGGCTGCGGGAGGGTGGCCGCTGGCTGGACACCCGCCCACGCCCGGAATTCCCGTTAGGGAGGCCGCACGGCCCGGCCATGGCTGTGCCAGAGTAAACAGGTGCCCGCGTTGGGTTCGTGAAGGCAGGAAACAGACAGCCCGGGGCTTGTGGAGCCGTGGTCCCCCCAGAGGCAGCCGCCAGCCGGGTGCCACCTGCGGGATGTTCCTCTGTGTGACAGCGGGGTCTGGAGGACCGTTTGTCCACGTAACACACTGGATGAGGCTGTTGACCCACCTCCGCGGTCCCCGCCACCCCCCCGAACATCCAGAGTCCTTGGCCGGCCAGCGGCCTTCCCACCTCGGTGCCCATCACCAGGAAGGGAGACAGTGGCCCGCGTGCCTGGGCGTCGGAGCGCACCCCAGACACAGACGAGGGCTGGTTAGGCTGCACGGTCAAGGAGTTTCTTCGGGAACACGTGGGCCGTGTTCACCGCTGGCTCACCCTGTCCCACCTGGAGACCGCCCTCCCCACAGCCCCCGCCCCCGCCCCCGGGCTTCTCACCCAGTGGGTGTCAGGTGGGGCCCCCCAGCACCCCGTCTGCTTGGCCCAAGGATTCTGAGCCACAGCACTCTGCCTTCCATCCAGCCCGAGAGCCCCTAGTCAGGCCCTGGCCAGGTCCGGGAACCCCCAGGCCTCAGCCTCCCTCCCCAGGAAGGTGGCGCGTGGCCCGGGAGGCGGGCTTCCGTAAGCCTCTGGCTCCTGTGCTCAGAGACAGGACGCCTGAGACCGGCCTTAGTTTTTGTTTTGTTTCGCCTGTTTAATTTTGAGAGAGAGTGAGCAGGGGAGGGGCAGAGAGAGAGGGGGAGACAGGAGAGCTGACCGCAGAGAGCCCGATGTGGGGCTCGAACTCATGAACCCTGAGAGTGCGACCTGAGCTGAAGTTGGGCCTTCTACGGACCCAGCCACCCGGGCGCCCGTGAGACCGGCCTCTGCGAAGCGATGACGGAGGCCCGGGAATTTCCCCTCCGTCCCCCGGGAGCCCTGCCGCGCGGCCCCGCCGCCCCCCATCCCAGCCGCTGAAACCGGTTCTGAGAGGCGCGTCTGACCCCTGGGGCTCCGCGTTTGTTCCGCAGTCATGCCCCACCCCCAGCGCTTCAGCGGCGAGAGCGTCGTGTCCTGGAGCGACCTGGACGTCACCATCTCCGTGCCCTGGTACCTGGGGCTCATGTTCCGGACCAGGAAGGAGGCCGGCGTGCTGATGGAGGCCACCGCGGGCGTGGCCTCCAAGCTGCATCTCCAGGTGAGGGAGGCCCGCGTCCCGCCCGGGCGCTGAGAGGGGGCCGCCCAGCAGCAACCCCCCCCCCCCCGGGAGCTCAGGGACCCTCGCCCCTGTGCCACCTCCCTCTGCCCGCACCGGGCCGGCGGGGTCCCTGGCGTCGGGCAGAAAGGAAACACGAGCCCGCTCTCCAGCCAGCCGCACAATCTTGCCCTTCATCCCAGAGACAAGTGCAGGCCGTCCAGTGGCGGCCGCGGCTCCCCAGGGGGATTGGCTCCAGCATTTTCTGTTCTTCCTTTATGCCCGAGCTGGGGGACGCGCGGGGCCGGCCGGACCCAGCAGCCTGGCTCCTCTCGGCCACAGAACTGAGCCGGGCACCTTGCAGACAGCGGCTGTGCCCCGCGCGCAGTTCGGGACTAAAGGGGGCGCGGGCAGCACCTGCAGTGGAGACGGGGGTGGGGGCCGGGGTTGGAGACGGGCGCTGCGTGAGGTCTGCACCCCAAGCTTGCGCTGGGGGCTTCCTCAACGTCCTTCTGGACACGGGAGTCTCCTCACCTATGTGCTCTCCTTATCTTTTTGGAACTTACCGTTCACTGTTTTGTTTATTTTAAATGTTAGACAAGCAGTAGAGTTCCTAAAAACCTTTTGATGTTTATTCATTTTTGAGAGAGAGAGAGACAGAGCACAGGCAGGGGAGGGGCAGAGAGAGAGGGAGAGACACAGAATCGGAAGCAGCTCCAGGCTCTGAGCTGTCAGCACAGAGCCCGACAGGAGGCTTGAACCCACCAACCGCGAGATCATGACCTCAGCTGAAGTCGGACGCTCAACCGACTGAGCCCCCCAGGCACCCCTCCTAAAACCCTTTAAAAAATGATTTAAATACACCGTATTCCTTAGTTTCGGTGGCACAAACAGCTCTTCCTCATGTCTTCCTAGCTCCATAGCGATTTTCTTTGGAGAAACAAGTTACTGCTGTTTGTGGTCCCCCAGTGACCTCATCGGGCTGCCTTTGTGCCTCTGGCCCTGTGTCCTGGTGACCAGAGGGAGGGACAGTCCCCCTCGACGCCAGCCTGCGGCCGTGAGGTGCTTGAGGGTCGCGGACACATGCCACCCGGGGTGCCTGGGTGCAGGCCTGCCCTCTCTCGGCCCCAGATGCCTTCTGTCTGCAGTGACGGCAGTGGGATGGAACATTCCTGAATAAACCCTCCACCTCCAAGCCCCCTCGACCAGGGGGCCACTCTGTGACCCTTCTCTGAGCTGATCTGCCTCCCAACAGAGCAGCAGTGTGTGGGACCCTTCCTCCCCGATGCCCTGGGCCCGGGGACCGGTCATTCTGCCCGCTGAAGCGTGGCCTTAGTTCCCGGACAGGGCAGGCTGTGTGTGGTCAGAAGGTCAGATGGGAGATGGACCCCACGGAGCGTACACTCCAATCTCTCTTTGCTCAGCAGAGGCCTAGAGACTCTGGGCTCTGGGCCCCATGGCTCCCTTGTCCCCCGGGCTCTGCATTATCCCCAGGACCCCCTCCCACGGCCCCTGTGGGCTGACCACCTGGAAACACTTGCAAATGGCAGGGGCCGCGGGTGGGGACAGAGGCACTGCCTGGCGCCCCCTGTGAGCTCCGGGTCAGAGGTCAGCTTGGGCAGGACCCTGAGGGCTCCCAGTGGACAGGCAGGCCCCGGACTTGCCCACAGATGAGTGAGGACAGGGCCCCGGGGTGTGGGTGGGGGGCGCTGGGGGCTCAGAGCCCCGACGGAAGCCTCTGTGTCTCTTCCACCTGCCCAGCTGCCCTGCATCGCTGCTCGGTAGCTTTTCCAGCACGGACCCCTCCCGGGGGTGCTGAAGGCACGGTCTGTGCCTCCGATAATTACAGCCGTCATTGTGTCTCCTGATTAACTTGCGATTTTGTAGGTTTACAGGCCGTCCCAGAAGCCAGGTCCGGGCCAGAACTTGGCAAGCATGCTTCTGCCTCGGGACGGTATTTTTCTCCCTGGCTGTCTCACTGTTGGGACAGATTAAATTGGCTGTTTTCGATTCAGGTGATGAATTGGAACTTGCAGGCTGTCATTTGGCAGCGGGGTCTCTGTAGGACAAAAGCACGCTTTTGGGAGGAACGCTGTAAGCCCCAGACTCCCATATTGTCTGAGTCATTATGTCCTGGATAGCTGATCCAAAAATTTAGCTGTCCCCCCCCCCCCCCCCCCCCCCCCCCCCCCCCCCCCCCCCCCGTGCCAGGGCGCCAGGGACTGTGGCCAGCCCCTCCCTGTGGAAGGCTGGGTGGTAAGAAGGGGGATCCTTCAGACCTCAGTGGCCCCCCAAAAGGCCGCCCCAGGGCCCGAAGGCCGGTCAGCTGGCCGTTACTGGAATGTTCTGGGTTGTCATCGTGTGCCGTGTTTGAACCAGGCCTCCCGCAGACCCTGTGAGCTCTGGGGCAGCAGCGTGGGTGTGCCCGGCCTCCACGGCAGCCCAGACAATTTGGGTGATGGCTCCCAGGCGCCCCCGCTCCGCCTGCATTGTCAGGGGATAACCTGGCCATTGTCAGCGCGCCCCTGAGCTCCGCGACAGACCTGGGGTGCTGCGCGGTGACTGTGCCTGGGCCCGTGCAGTCATCCTAGTGCCTTGTCAGTAGACATATGTCGTCTTCATTGTTGATCACTGGCCTTCGGGTTTTGTTGGCAACCAGGGAAATTAAGGCCGTTGACTTACACTTCTGTGGGAAATGGAGACAGAGCCTAAAACGGTAAAAAGTCATCTTCATTTCACTCTCAATTAAGACTAAAAACCAAAATACATGATTAGTTGTGTCATCTTTGTAAACACTTAAAAAAATTTTTCTGTTTTCCATTATGGTTTCTTCTTCGATCCTGGATTTTCTGGATCAGCAAACAGGTGGCGTTTTCTAGTAAATCATTTACGTTGATTCTCGCATAATCGCAGGTCAGGGAAGGCAGGCTGTGTGATTTCAGACCTTTGAAATGTGTTGAGACCTGCCTGGCGGCCAGCGTTTCATTGT
The DNA here is from genome assembly GCF_006229205.1 of Suricata suricatta. Classification (NCBI taxonomy): domain Eukaryota; kingdom Metazoa; phylum Chordata; class Mammalia; order Carnivora; family Herpestidae; genus Suricata; species Suricata suricatta. The sequence goes on from NC_043709.1 coordinate 3,058,644, forward strand.
GTTTTTGCCTTGTTTTGTCTTGTTTTTGTGAACGTCCTGCCTATACCCTGAGAGAATGTGTGTTCTGTGTGTCCTATAGATGTCAAGGGGGTGACGTTTGTTAATTGTGACGTTCGGACTTTTCTATGTCATTATTGACCTTTTTGTCTGCTCAGCCACTGAGGGGGGTGAGTTTCCAAAGTTTGTGACTCTCACGGTGGATGTCTCTCTGGTTCCTTCTAGTCCTGCCACATTTTGTCTTACATGTTTTGAGGCTGTGTTATTAGGTGCCTACAGATTTAGAATTGCTTTATTTTCCTAGAAAAGCTACTCTGTCATACTGTGAAAATCACTTTATGTCTAGAATTTTTTTTTGTCTTCATGTCTACTTTGTCTCACGTTAGTAGAGCTACACCGGCTTGCTTTTGGTTGGTGTTTACGTGATGTGTCTTTTCCTGGCCTTTTACTTTCAACATTTCTGCTTCATATTTTAAGTGTGTCTCTTTTCAGCAGTGCTTTCATAGTGATTTTTTTAAGCTATTCTTTTCCTTGAAGTGATCTTTATGAGTATCATACGTGACTTGCTGTGCTGTGTTCTCATCTGCTTACACGTCTTTCAACATGGTAGCTTAAATCTTGCTTCCCGACATGTACCATTTATCTACAAAAGTAAGTCTAATGGTCACTTGAACCTGTCTCCTTGAAAGTTCTGTGATTCCCATTATTGTCCTCAAGTCAGTGTCTGATGATTCTGTTTTACGGATTCCCCCCAGGACAGGGGCTGGGGTGGTCTCTTTCCATCCATTCTTTCTTGTGTCTCTTGGGTTTCGTGCACACTGTCTTACCTCCTCGGGTGTGTGGTTATTTTTGATGGACGGCTGAACGTCACATTGAAAACACAGAGGGAATTTGAAGCCAGAATGGTGGTGTTGCTGTCCCTCATGTTTGCTTCCGACGGGCACCCCCGCATGCCCTGGGTGGGCTCCGAACCCCCGTTTCTGTCGTCCTAGCCCCAGGAGCCTGGAGAACTTTGCTCAGCCTTAGGCTCAGCTGTGCCTTCCAGAACCGCCTGGCAACCTTCCCCGGGAGGAAGCACTAAGCTCGTTTCAGCAGGTGTCCGTTTTCTGCCTGGCTGTGGCTCTGTCACCCAGCCGTGAGCCACCCAGCCTCTCATCGTGTGTTTCGGGTGTTTTCAGGAAGGGGGCGTCCGCTAGGGGACTCAAGCTCACGGCATTCCCCGGCTCGGTGTGCCTAACCCAGGAGCGCCTTGGGCCGGTCACTTAGCCCATGGCTTCTTCTGTGGTTATTTATACACAAATATCAACGTGGTGGCTTGAATCCTGTCTGATAAAGTGGAACATGGGACCCCACAAATAAGGGCCCAGGACTCATCCGAGTCTGTGGTTGTTCCCGGTAATTAAGCCCAGCTGTCCTACCTGCCCTGTTTCCACATTTGACACCTCTCGCCATGGAAGAAGCCATAGTTCTGAAGAGTGTTACAGGCAACAAGAAATTCCACTTGGCCTAATTTTTAGGTCTCTGTTCGGCCCAGCGCCCTGTAGCAAGTCTGTTTGGCCAGCACTGTGAGTTACGTGACTGCAAAGCATTTTCGGTTCTGCGGTCCCATCAGTGGCTGCGTCTGGCTCTCCCTGCCCCGCAGATCCTAGACAACCATCTCCAGTTCGAGGTGTCCCATAGCCCCTCCGACGTGGCGTCCATGAGGTTGTCCAGGTCGCGTGTGACTGACGGGGAATGGCATCACCTGTTGATAGAACTGAAGAGCGCCAAGGAAGGCAAAGACATCAAGTACCTGGCAGTCATGACCCTGGACTACGGGATGGACCAGGTGAGTTGGCCCCTGGACCCTCTTCGGGACACCTTCACTGGGCATACAGGAGAACAGAGTGACCCCTCCATGTGCCAGAACCCTAGAGGATTTGGGGACACATATTCTGGGCCTCCTCCCCGCTCATACGGTTAGCTCCTGACTTGGGAACTGGACTTTGCCATCTGTTACCCTGTCGTGGTGCCGCCAGCACCGTCAGCAGTGGTTTCTTTCAGTCCTGAGTATGACCGTAGCTTGGTGCCTTGCCCTTCGGGTACAGAGATACATAACACACGGGTCTGTGCCCTGAGAGTGGGCAGTGCGTGAAGGTGGGGAAGCAGATGAGCCCGGTTCCAGAGGGGGCCAAGGGACATGCATCCCGGACGGGCAGGTGGCATTCCGAGCACGCTGGGTAAGCCATGCTGGACTTCCACCGTTCACAACTGGTAACAAGAGGCAGTTTTTCTGGGATGTCCACGTGCTTCAGGGGCTCCTCGTGGGTTTTGTGCCCTTGAACCCAGGCTCATGTCACACCTGGTTCTGAGGATAAAGAGCTGTTCTGTCCACGTGCAGCCTTCCAGGGCCCGAGGGCGAGCACACACGTTCTGACGTTCCTGCCATGGGGGACGGACTTTTCATTCGCTGCCGTCTTCTGGTTCACTAGTGTTTTCTTGCAGTGGCTCGTCAGTGGCGCCTGTTATGGAGGTGGGAGGGTTGCCCACGTCCCCTCGGCTGACCATGTGGGCTGGGCCGCAGTGGGGACATGTATCCTGTGACCCGGTCCACACTGCTGCCCGTCACACACAGACGGCTGCGTTCTCTCCTGAGAAGACCAGGCCTGGCTCAGCCCTCTGTTGGGGCCCACGTGGCCTCAGGCCACGGGGAGTTTGCCAGAGTGTCCACATATTTAGCCTTTGAGCATGCTCTTCCCAGAAGATATTTCCAGAACGCTGAACGTAGCCCTCTTCTTGCACAGGACACGGTGCAGATTGGGAACCAGCTTCCGGGGTTGAAGATGAGAAGCATCCTCGTGGGCGGCGTGTCTGAGGATAAGGTCTCCGTGCAGCGTGGTTTCCGGGGCTGCATACAGGTACGGCCAAGGCGCGGCGCCCACCCCTGCGGCCGGCACAGGGCCGCCCGCACTGCCGTCGGGGCCGTGGGTCCGCCTGCTGCTGTTCAGTAAACGAGCCGTTTGTCTACCAGCCAACCACACTTAACAGACCCCGCTTCCAACTTAGATCCCTCCTCCGAGGGCCCCCTCACGTCCTTCCCCCCATCCCCGTCACCACAGCAGGGCCAGCCACTGCAGCTTTGCCTCCATGCCCTGTGTGGCATGTGCCCCCCGCCCCCTCCTCGGTTCCCTGATGCCCGTCTGAAAGGTGCCACAGTCAGGGCCCGGAGCACAGTCGCAGCCAGAGCACAGCCGTGGCCCTGAGCACAGCCGTGGCCCGGAGCACAGTCATGGCCTGGAGCACAGTCGGGGCCCAGAGCACAGTCGGGGCCCAGAGCACAGCTGTGGCCCTGAGCACAGCCGTGGCCCGGAGCACAGTTGGGGCCCGGAGCACAGCTGTGGCCCTGAGCACAGCCGTGGCCCGGAGGACAGTCGTGGCCCAGAGCACAGTCGGGGCCCGGAGCACAGCCGTGGCCCGGAGCGCAGCCGTGGCCCGGAGCACAGTCATGGCCCGGAGCACAGTCGGGGCCCGGAGCACAGTCATGGCCCGGAGCATAGTCAGGGCCCGGAGCACAGCCGTGGCCCGGAGCACAGTTGTAGCCTGGAGCACAGTCGGGGCCCGGAGCACAGTCGGGGCCCGGAGCACAGCTGCAGCCTGGAACACAGTCAGGGCCCAGAGCACAGTCGCAGCCTGGAGCACAGTCAGGGCCTGGAGCACAGTCGCAGCCCGGAGCACAGTCGGGGCCAGAGCAGTGTCCTAACAGCAGCTGAGTGAGCTGTTGAGCCGCTCTGCTCGTGTGACCTTGGCCTCCCACTGTAGGGAAATAAACTGACCTGCCTCCCTCCCCTCCACCGCCCCCACCCTCCCCGCTGACCGGGCAGTGCCATCCCTGACCCCCTCCCACCGCGCCGTCCTCCAGCGTGGAACTTGCCGTGCGCAGCCTCACCGCGGTGTTACGCGGTTGGCCCCTCTCCCGGCCGGGATGCCCCCGGCCCCCGCGAGCCACGTCGCCCACCTTCCCCTGCGGCCGGGCTGTCTCACCACCCGCACGCACCAGCCATGGAACTGCCGGAATGCGGACTCGCTCTGTCTTCGTGTCCACGCGCTGGCCTCCCTGCCCGGCGCACACGCAGCCCCCAGCTCTGCGCATAAATGAAGCGCTGCTTTTTGAGGAGAAAGAGCATTGGGGGCCCCCCTCTCAGCCCCTGGTTACTCTGTGGGGTTCCCCCAACCCCAAGACACCGGGCTGAACGTGGCTGCCCTTTTTTACCTCAGGGGGTGAGAATGGGGGAGACGTCCACCAACATCGTCACGCTCAACATGGACGACGCCCTCAAGGTCAGGGTGAAGGACGGCTGTGACGTGGAGGACCCGTGCTCCTCCAGCCCCTGCCCTCCCCACAGCCGCTGCCGTGACGCCTGGGACGCCTACTCCTGCGTCTGTGACAAAGGTGGGAGCCGCCCCCCCCCCCACTGCAGCCCGTCTGCAGAGGGCGGTGCCTTGGGGTTGAAAACACATGGAGGAAAGCTGACTTGGGGCACCCCCGTTCCTCTGCGGGTCTGCGGGGGCGCAGCCTCGTCACTAAGGAGGGGGTCCTCACTTCTTGTTCGTTTCTTTGTCCATTTATATTTGTATTTTATTTACTTATTTACTTTAAATGTTTATCTTTCAAAGAGAGAGAGAGACTGCGAGTAGGGGCAGCAAGAGAGGGAGACACAGAATCGGAAGCAGCTCCAGGCTCCGAGCTGTCAGCACAGAGTCCGACGCGGGGCTCGAACCCACAAACTATTAGATCACGACCTGAGCCAAAGTTGGAAGCTTAACCGACTGAGCCTCGCAGGCGCCCCTCTTTTAATATTTTTAGAGATTTTTTTTGGTTTTGTTTTGTTTTTTTTGAGAGAGAGCAGAGGAGGGTAAGAGAGGGGGAGAGAGAATCCTGAGCAGGCTTTGAGCTGTCAGCACAGAGCCCAATGCGGGGCTTGAACTCATGAACTGTGAGATCATGACCTGAGTCAAATTCAGATGCTTAACCCACTGAGCCACACAGGTGCCCCTGGGCCTTCTCTTCTTAAAGTATGTTCCCACATCTTGTCCTTAGCTGGGGCACAGGGGACCCTCCAAGGCTCTATCCTCAGGGCACACGATGGAGGAGGAGAGAATTAGTGAACATTCCACACTGTGGAAGATCTACTCCCCACAGTCACCCTGAATGCTGAGGTGTTGCAATCCTGTGCCACTCTCCCGTTCCCTGTGTGTCCTGGGGAGAGCCGGCCTCCCTACCCCACGCCTCCTGGCCTCCCTCGGTGGCCCAGGAGGCCCCTTGCTCCGCCTTCCCAAGACCCCCTGAATGTGTGTGTTTCCTGGGACTCCGAGTGCCCCCCCTTCCATCGGGGCAGAGCCTGGAGAGCTGGGGAAGCCACATCTTCACCTGCCATCTTCACCTGCCGGCTGGGGCTCAGGGGGGCAGGCCTGTGAAGCCGCTGGCAGATGCGGGGAGGGGTGGGGCAGGGGGTCACACCGGCCTGTCCCCACAGGGTACTTCGGAAGGAAGTGCGTGGACGCGTGCCACCTGAATCCCTGCGAGCATGTCTCGGCCTGCATGCACAGCCCCGTCTCCCTGAGGGGCTACGTGTGCGAGTGCGGGCCGAGCCACTACGGGCAGTACTGTGAGAACAAGTAAGGCGCACCAAGCAGGCGGGCGGGGGGCGGGGCCTGACCTGAGGGCGGGGCCTGGCCTGGGGGGCGGGACCGCAGCGTGGCTTCATGGGGGCCCTGCAGAAACGTGGCAGGACGGACCGTGGGTTCTCAGGGCTCCCGCACGGAGCTGGATGGGACCAGATGAGAGCGGAGGCCAGGAGGCTGTTCCTGTCCCCAGGGGCTGGCACTGCAGGCGCAGAGGGCTGTGGGGGTGGGAGGGACATGGTCTCCGGAGCTCTGGGGCCCCCAGACTGTAAGTGCAGATCCATGAACATCTGACCAGAGTCCCCGGCTAGCAGTTCAGCTGTGGTTATTTCTAGGCCTCTGCTGTGTACACAGTCAGTACCTAATAGTTGCTTGCCAGGTGAGCGAGGGAGTATAAGAGGTTCACTGCCCAGTGGGTGGGTAGGGGATGGAATGCCATTAGCCAAGACCGTGAACACGGGGCGGAACGGAAGGACACCGGGTTGGGGAGATGCGTCCTACGGGCGGGGACCGTGACAGGCAGCGGCCAGAGCCTGGGAGGGGTGAGTGTGGCCCCGTGACCTTCGATTCCACACGCATCCGGGCCTGCTGGGCTCCCAGAGCAGGACTGAGACTGTGTGGTGATTCTGAACCCCCCGGGCCCGGCCCGTGGCTGCACGGAGCTGACCACGGTTCACATCACATCCGTGGGAAGGTAGCTCTGAGCATCTGTGCACACATGGCCAGTGTCTGCTCCGGGCACCCGGGATGCCCCAGGATGCCTTCCTCAGGACCTGTCCGCCGAGTACCTTTTGCCAGTAGACACCCCAGGTCCTGCGAGGTTGCCCAGGGCAGCCAGGCCCCGTCTGCTCTGCTGGGGCTCGGGTTGAGAAAGGCAGGCCCAGCGGTGGGGTCTCTTGTCACTGAACCCCCCCTCCCCGTACTGTGAGCCGGGCTTCCTGGGGTGGGCACAGATGAGTGCTGTCCCCACGGCATGGAACGTGGCAGGCGAGGTCACGCCGATGGGATGGAAGCCCAGTTTGGGGTGCTCGCCTGTTCTGGGTAGAAGGAAAGATAGTGAGCAAACAAATTATTTCAGAAGTAAGTTTCATAGGTAGGAGCCCTCCAGACATGGGGCCCCTGGAGTCTGGGACCCTAAGGGGGTCATGGGAGAGAGAGGATGAGGACAGCAGGGGCCCCGCAGGGGAGGGAGGGCCCAGGGGCAGCGTCCCGCCTCCCACAGTCCTCTGGCTCCAGGAACGGCTGTGCACACCCTCCCTCTGCTGTGCTGTTTTCTCTCATGCGCCCCTTCCTGGTCCCTCTGCTGTGCTGTTTTCCCGACAGGATCGACCTCCCGTGCCCCAAAGGCTGGTGGGGACATCCCGTGTGCGGCCCTTGCCTCTGCGCCGTCAGCAAGGGCTTCGATCCCGACTGCAACAAGACCAACGGACAGTGTCAGTGCAAGGTGAGGCCCGGCCCACAGCGCTTCCCCGGTGCACACACACACACGTCCACCTGGGCATGTACACATATGTGCACACACACACATCCACCCGGACACACGCACACGTGCACTCAGATCCTGAGCCTGGGGAAATCGTGGCTCACCGATGTCCGAGTACAGCAGGGCTGCTCTTCATCCGTCCGCTGGCTTGACCCTTGGGGAACCGAGTCCTGGCCCCGTGCCCTGTACGTAATGGAAACAGCTGGCTCTGAGAGGCGGTTCACCCTTGGCACCGGCCGAAGTTCTCCCTCTGCCCCCCCTTGCTGGATTCTCTCACTGCACCACTTCCTGGTCTCTCATGCGCCCCTTCCTGGTCCCTCCTGCTGTGTCACTTCCTGGTTTCCCATTGTACCACTTCCTGGTGTCTCCCTCTGCGCCACTTCCTGGTCTCTCACTACGCCCCTTCCTGGTCTCCCCCACTGCACCACTTCCTGTGCACTGCACCATTTCCTGGTCTCTCATGTGCCCCTTCCTGGTCCCTCTTGCTGTGTCACTTCCTGGTCTCTCATGCGCCCCTTCCTGGTCCCTCCTGCTGTGTCACTTCCTGGTCTCTCACTGCACCCCTTCCTGGTCTCCCCCACTGCACCACTTCCTGTACACTGCACCACTTCCTGATCTCTCCCTCTGCGCCACTTCCTGGTCTCTCATGTGCCCCTTCCTCGTCTCTCACTGCGCCCCTTCCTGGTCTCCCCCACTGCACCACTTTCTGTCCACTGCACCACTTCCTGGTCTCTCACTGCACCACTTCCTGGTCTCTCATGTGCCCCTTCCTGGTCCCTCTTGCTGTGTCACT